>NW_004799509.1:3914-5935 GCF_000002075.1 Aplysia californica | reverse complement strand
TGTTGAACATGTGGCAGGTTCGGCTGTAGTTGGATACACCGCTTTCAAAAGCTTGTGAAGATTGAGCATAAGTTTTGCTTATTTCTTAGGGGGTTTTTTTCCCCTTGTTTCACACCAATGATCAGGCATATTATTTTTAGTAAATGCACATGTCTTGTCATTACGTTTTTTTCCCTTCACTTTATGTCCAGTATCACACTTGTCTTTATTACTTTCTTTTCCACTACTGGCACAGATGGTAAGATATATTTTGTATTGTTTTGTTTTTCTTGAGTGCGTGTGCAAGACTAGTTGGATACATCGCTTTCAAAAGCTTGCAAAGTCTGAGCACATAAGTTTTGCTTATTTCTTTAGTCTCTATTCTTTCTTGCCAATGATCAGTTTGTACCTTTAAAACATGCACTATATAGCAGAGAGTGTGAACATGCATTACATTTTCCTATTTTTACCAAATCTTTTTTTCTTCAATATGAAAGCTTTTTTGTATACTCACTTAACATTTAATTGTTCTCAAACACTATAATCTTCCAGGCTATTGGAATATTTTATTATGGATGATTTAACAATTGATTTGAAAGAAATATAGACCTCATCTTTGACAGAAGGTTTCGATGCAGGGGCCATGTTGTTCCCCCACTCTATACATAGTTTTTAAACAAGTAGTACAAGCGCCTGTTAGTATTGTGCTGTGAGTCGTTATAGTACTAGATTTCTTACTTACCTTTATATCTTTTTAGCTGATTTTTTTACGATTGTATTTTTTAAAAGAATACTTATCCATGAAAGCCACTGGGTCTTTGTGCTTGAGTTGGAAATTATTTTTTTTTAAATAATTTTTTTTTTACGAAAAGGGAAATATACTTAATTTACCCTTTGGAGCGTCATTTACAAATACGTCCATGCGTTCGGCTGATTTATGTTTTATTTAAAGATACCGAGAGTGATCATCTCACTTCGTCCAAACATTACCAAACGCCGTTGCGAGTATCAACATAAGACTCACCAATGAATATAAACGCTCACTTTTCGAGACGTTGAACTCAGCTTCGAGGGTGTAAACTAATCACATGCAATTTTATAGCCAATGAAGGCAAGCGTAGTATTGAAGGTCACCCTGTACTCAAAGTCTGCATGCATCTTCTCTAAACGATATATTTTCTTGTACTGCCGAAATTCGAAAACCTTATATTTTTCTTTTTAATTCCTCGCCAAATGGACTGTTTTATATTGAAGCTATGTTGCTGGGATGGAGTCCTTGCCACCTTTGGTAATCGTCAGCAACAACAACAACAGCAGCAATAAAACGAACAGAACAACAACAACAACAAGAACAACAAGATGAAAATCCCAAACACACAGGCATACATGACACATGCGGGCGAGCGCAACAATAACAAAACTATTACAACAACAACAACAACAACAACAACAACAACAACAACAACAACAACAATAGCAACAACAGCAGCAACAACAACAACAAACCACCATGAAAAAGTTAATACGTATGCATACATCACACATGCAGACGAGCGCTTAAGAGCACGACAGTGCACATAAGTACTTTGATGCATAATATTATTATCGTTTAAGAAAAATGTAGTCTTACTACTATGATACTAACAAAACACCTAGAAGTAGTCTACTGATAACTTAAACAAATATGTCAAAAGCTTTCGTTTTTGTACACGGTAAGCTTTTGGGGTTTAAACATTGATGTGTTATTATGCTTTATAAAAATAACCAATAAGACAAATTAGTGACTTTTAGCAAGACATATGGGTTTGTTTTTATACTAAAGACTAGTAATTTAATACACTGTGAGCGTGTGTTTTGGAGTGATCGAGAGAGAGAGAGAGAGAGAGAGAGAGAGAGAGAAAGAGAGAGAGATAGAGAAGAGAGAGAGACAGAGAGAGAGACAGGCAGAGAGACAGAGAGAGAGAAAGCGAAAGAGAGAGAGAGAGAGAAAGAGAGAGAGAGAAAGAGAGAAAGAAAGAGACAGCTAGACAGAGAGAGACAGA
>NW_004799509.1:2088-3447 GCF_000002075.1 Aplysia californica | reverse complement strand
CAAGTTGTGTGTGTATAAACTTAGTTAGGAGATTTAAACAGGAAGTGTGATGATTACATTTGAACAAAAAGGAACTATGTCGAATCATTAGCAGTCTGGAGTTTAACCTCATGAATAATGCAAATAC
This sequence comes from Aplysia californica, assembly GCF_000002075.1. Taxonomy (NCBI): domain Eukaryota; kingdom Metazoa; phylum Mollusca; class Gastropoda; order Aplysiida; family Aplysiidae; genus Aplysia; species Aplysia californica. Next base: position 3,320 of record NW_004799509.1, on the reverse strand, counting down.
TTAACGCGTCTTCAGGTGTACCCTTCATTAGTAAATCAGTGTGAGAAATCCATTTGTAAAGCAGCAGCGAACACTTTAAGACATACTGAAGGAAATGAATAAAACATACTGACTGCAGTACCGTTCGCGCAGAGGTTTCTGCTTCTCGTTCTTCCGGATTCCTCTCCTCCTCCTCCTCTTCTTCTTCTTCTTCTTCTTCTTCTTCTTCTTCTTCTTCTTCTTCTTCTTCCTTCTCTTCTTCTTCTTTGATACATGTTTAAATTAGAGGAATTAATTCTGGAGTCCTAGTATTGCGTCATTTTTCTCGTTACACCTTGCACTGTTCTCTTTCTCTCACAGATGAGCTGATAGAAAGAGTGGCCGATGCCTTGGACCAGGTGGAAGAAGAAGAAGTCACGTGGGGAGGACAGTTCAGAAAGTAGGTGTAATTATAAACCAATCACAAACATCTTCTCCCTCTGAAGGTGGGAGTTATTGCTATGGTTCTATTCTTCCGCATTTGTCGTATTTTCACAGCACGTAAGCAGGTAAATAAAAGTGGGCGATTGGCTAGCGCTCTGGTGTGGTATGCTTCCTCTTTTCTATCAAACATCTATCCGTATCCCTCCTTCTTTTTTGTGTTTGTTACTCTCGTGTAACACTACTAATCTTCGACACGTATGTTACCTAATTGTGTTGCAAGTGCCATAAGACTCTTACAAACAAGAACAAAACAGGTAGTAGTTAACCAGAGCCCTCGTTTCGGAACTTACTTAACCTACTACGCATATCTTGGGTCTCCACTTTCAGTAGGGCCACATCTAGGTCGAGCTGACGTTACACGAGTCTGGTTGACATTGGAAATAATGTTTTACACCCAGAAGAAGCGTCCAACTTATTTTAATAATAGGCGTTCGAAATTTAATTTCACCGAAACATATCCACTCTTTCTATTAATAAATATGTTGCTACTTCTATGCCTACTTCTCCGTATTCGAGTGATTGACCTCTGGTCACCCTGCTATTTCCACAGTGCAATGACAGTGTCTCCAGAACCCGATGACGACGGTAATGAGGTGGAGCCCAAGTGGTACCATTACGTCATGCACTTCATCTCCTTCTTCTGGAAAATCTTCTGCTCCATAATACCCCCAACGTGAGCCACAGTTTTATTTTTGGTGTTAGTCGCGTTATTTGTGCCTCTCTCTTTCTTTGTTTCCCTCTCTCTTTCTTTGTTCCCCCCCCCTCTCTCT
>NW_004799509.1:0-1253 GCF_000002075.1 Aplysia californica | reverse complement strand
GAGAGAGAGAGAGAGAATGAATATGAATGGTTGCATCTTCATTTTGGCCTCTTTTTCTCTCTATGCTCAAGGACAGGATAACCTATACATGGCTTTGCTGTCAATGTGGGACATACATTAATATTTGCTACGTTTCTCCTCATTAACAGCACAGTTCTGGGTGCTTGGCCTTCGTTTGTTCTATCACTGCTCTTTATTGGGATGATGACAGCTTGCGTTGAGCAGGTAAGAGTTTGGAGATCAATAGAGGCACAATGATTTGAAATAATGTTTTTTTTAACAAGCAATGGTGTAAACATGTTTTTTTAAATATAAATAAGATATTAGTAATATATTATAACCCTCAAGACATCAAGACATGTTGTGTATAGACAAGAGCAGTTCTTGTTAACCTCTTTATTGCTTGTGCTCACTTTTACTGGCTTTAAGAGACTAAAACTTTCGTATCACCCATCCAACCTTCCTCTGTACTGATTTACCTCCCCCCCCCCCCCCCCCCCCACCCTCAGCTTGGCAAACTATTGGGTTGTGTGATCGGCATCAAGACGAGCGTGACGGGCATCACCATCATCGCCCTGGGCACCAGTCTGCCCGACACCTTCGCCTCACGCACGGCAGCGCTGCAGGGGGAGAACGCAGACGCTGCCATCGGAAATGTCACAGGTCAGTCGGTTTGAGAATGAGAGCAATACGAGCTCTTGACAAGAACCACCCCCCCCCCTTTCCACCCCACATCACAAACACGCACACACACAGAGTACTGTTTCCTTTAGATCTATCGATCGAGCTCAAAAATCATTCTATCCTTATGTTTGTTTGGGGTTTTTTTAAAACATGTCCCCCAAACTGTCGTTCCCAGGTAGCAACAGTGTGAACGTGTTCCTGGGCTTGGGTCTGCCCTGGGTGATCAGCACCATGTATCATCTGGCCAAAGGCACCGAGTACAGGATCAAGTCCGACAACCTCACCCAGAGTGTCATCATCTTCTGCATCTGTGGAACCATCTGCCTCATCTTCTTGTGTATTCGGAGAAAGGTGAGCATTTATTAGAATCGGTAAAACAAAAATGGAGGCATTTTATCAGCAGTTTTCTTCGCGTGGCAGAATGCTGAAACTTATTTTTTCAAAAGTTTGTGCTGTCATTCTGAGTGGCATGGCGAGGATACATACTTTATTGGAAAATGCATAAGTCCTTCATTAAGGACTCTTCACAAATAACTTCAGCTAAAATTTGGCAAAAAATGACCCCCCCC
>NW_004799508.1:8013-12274 GCF_000002075.1 Aplysia californica | reverse complement strand
GGGGCTTTCGTGGCCTAGAGGTTAAGTTGTTGGCCTCTCATTCAAAGGTCCCGGGTTCGATACCGGGTAGCGACCAAAAAATTTTCTTCTCCAAAATTGTCTCCTTTCAATCCTTTCCTGCTCTCTAACAATGTTCTGTTGTCTGCTTTCATTTCCACTTCTGCCCTCACCTCCTTTGCCCCTCCTCTGGGCTCCTGACTCTTTCTGCAGCCTTTCTACTGCTACTCCTTGGCTCCTCCTTACTGCTGTCTTTCTGCCACACCCCTGATCTTCTGGTAGGAAAGATCTACACCTAGCCTTCTCGGACAAGGGCGAAAAAATCTCGGAGGGCCCGTGTGCAAGTTGCGCACGTTAAAGATCCCTTGGTGGTCTAAAATCAATAAGAGTAGGCTTCGGTTGGCCACCACCCGGGCAAAATTCAAAATTTCCTGCCAACTGAAAATAGTAGGTGTGTCCCGCGCGCTCATATGACCTTATGCAGTTGCGAGCGCCGTAAAACACTTTCCAAAAACAAATAACTTTCAAGCAAGGACCTGAGTACTACGATAAATTTCATCAAGAAATGTGACTCTAGAACTCGAGAATACTCCTAACTGTGAAGCTATTTTAACAAGAAAAAAGAAACTTTTCGACTGTTTTTCTGGAACTGCCACATATATTTAATGCACAACTCCTTTTGCTCCTTCTTTCCTATCGAACATCTATCATCCTTATCTCTTCTCCCTTTTTGTGTTTGTAACTCTCTTGTGACACCTCTAAATCTTCAGCAATTATATGACCTTGTTGTGTTGCAAGTGCCGTAAAACTCTTACTAAAAAAACCCATGTCCATTCTCAGATCCTGTTGGTGCCCAGCCCAGACTACATCCCCATCTACCAAGGCGCCGGACTGCCCGATTACATGAAGAACGAGTTCTTGTACAGCCGCTGCGACGTGCTGCAGTTCCCCTCTCTGAAACAAGAGCTGCCCGAGCAGTGCCAGAGACACACCTTCTCCATCTCTGCTGTACTGCACAATGGAGCCCTTGGTGAGGGAGAAGTTTGGAGATGTTTGGTAGAACTTACTCTCCCATGCTCGCAAACCTGTCACTTGATGATGATGGCAGGCATAATAATAAGTACAGTAGACTTTGTGTAACACAAAGCCACTTGAAACGAAATTCTGTTATCTTGAAAGGTTTTCAAACCCCATTTTTCCCCCCTCTTTATTCTATTCGTTATAGCTTTCCTTAACGTGAAATCTGCTTACCACAAAGAAATTCTCTGCTCCCACGAAGTTTGTACGAAATTCTCTGCTCCCGTAAAGTTTGTATTATCAGGCTTTTATTGCACATTTATGTCCATTGGTATTCATGGTTTTATTGAAGCAGATTCAGGGTTATTAAATGTGAGCAGTGTTGGTAAAATGAAACATTTTTCATATCAGGTTTCAAGATGGCTGCCATATTGACCCTTGTAATATATAGATGTATCCATGATATGGTATCTATTGCTGTCATGATCAGATGTCACAGCACCATGTATAATATATGGATATATAGATAGGAGGTGGTGTGTGTGCATGCATACTTTTGTGTGTGTGAGACAGACAAGTAGATAGATAGACAGAAAGGCAGACAGACAGGCAGGGAGAAAGAGACAGACAGAGGAAGAAAGGGAAGGACAAGGTAGATGCAGAGAGAGAGACAGTCAAAAACAGGAATGGAGAGAAAGACGGGAAGGAGAGAGAGAGACAGACAGACAGACAATGAAAGACAGAGAGCAAGAGGGGAAAGATAACACTTGAGCCTTCTTCTTCTTCTCAGAATGCAACTGCGACGTCACTGGATCTCTGAGCCTGGAGTGTAACCCGAGTGGAGGACAGTGCGAGTGCAAACCCAACGTTGTTGGCCGCAGATGTGACCAGTGTGCTCCAGGGACGTATGGCTTTGGGCCCAGCGGCTGCAGGCGTAAGTTATGTTGGTTGTCAGACTATAGTAAAATAGGTTGCATTTCTTCTGGACAAAGACTCTTTTTCGCTTTGAATCCCAACTCCATCTCACCAAAGACTTTATTATACACAACGAGTTCTTTTATTATGTTTGGATGTAAATGTTAGTAAGACCCCCTTCTTTGTTGGTTTTCTGGATAGGCAAAATTTTAAAGTCTTAGAGAAGAAAGAAGAACAATTTACAGTACCCTTTCTATTTATGTTTTTATTATTTGGGAGTCTCTTTTTGGCTCACTATGGTAATCGTGACAAGCTTCTGCCTTTTATGAAGGAGGGTGAAGGGTACTGCTAGCAGCAGGTTGTACTTCTTAATTTTTAATTAAAAAAAAAATTTTTTTGGGGGGGGGGGGGGGGGTTGCTTTTTTTTTCCAGCCTACAGTTATCATGGTGTTACTTTCTCATAACACCCCTGATCTTCAGCTCTTGTATGACATTTGTGTTGCAATTGCTGTAAATCTCTGTTTCAAAACAATTACCCCCCTCCCACAGCGTGTGACTGCCATGAGTTTGGTGCCAGGGACAACTTCTGTGACGATAGGACCGGTCAGTGTACCTGCATCCAGAACGTTGGCGGCCGCGCTTGTGACCAGTGTCTCTTTGGCTTCTGGGGCTTCCCTCAGTGCCGTCAGTGCCAGTGCAACGGCAACGCTGATGTCTGCGACCCTCTTACTGGGGCCTGCATCAACTGCAGAAACTTCACGTCTGGCAGCTTTTGTGAAAGGTGAGGAAATACTGAACGGAAATACTGAGTGGTTGGCAGATGCTCTGGAGTGGTATGCTCCTTTTTCTTTCAAACATCTGTAGTCTTTATCTCTTCTTTACTTTGTTTGTTACCCTCTTGTGGTAACACCTAATTTTTGGCACTTATACGATCTATTTATGTTGGAAGGGCTGTTAACTCTTTATCTCCAGGGAGGGAGTAAACCTATTATGCTGGGGTCTTCTTTTGGTACAGAATCTAAAAGTGACTTCTAAGTCTCTAAATTGGTCATTTAATCAAAACAAATGAACCTATTTTGATAGTTCATTTAATGAAAGAACTTTCGGTATAGAGACCTGTTTTGGCAATTGTCTAAAAGTAATATAGCGCCAAAGTTGTCGTAAAAGAATGTGCCCCAGCCACTGGCAGCAGTTTGCGGGAGATAAGGTGTTAAACTTGCCAAAACAAAACTAAACTTAATAGATAGTAGCCAATCTTTTTGTTTTAATGAAAAGACCAGTCTACCTTCCATAAATTAGATTCTTAATGATTGATTATTGATTTTGTTGATGATCAATGGCATGGTGAAGCAGTAAAAAATCTATTCCATTTCTCCAAACGTAGGTGTGAAGATGGCTATTATGGAGACCCTCGTATCGGTGCTCGTATCCCTTGCCGACCATGCATGTGCCCCGGAGGCCCAGGCAGCCCCGCCCAGCACGCTGACACCTGCAGCTTCGACCCTCGATCTCAGCAAGTCTTCTGCAACTGTCGCACTGGATACACAGGTAAAGGAAAATGTTCTGGTTAGAATCTAAAGTTACATGAAAGTTTCTTAGAAGAAAAGTACAGACCCACCAACCGTAGAACAGCAGCCTTTGCTCTAAAAACTGGGACGTCCATGTTGAAATGAACAAGAAGAAAGTGGGCGGTTGGCGGGTGCTCCAGTGTGGTTTGATCCTTCTTTACTATCTAACATCTATCGTCCTATTCCCTTGTATTTCTTTACTTTGCATGTTACCTCTCGGTAACTCCTCTAATCTTTGATACTTATTTGACTTATTTGTGTTGTAAAAATTAAACTAAAAGATCGCCATAATGGCCCTGAGCTCATTGTGGGCTTCATATCTATCTTTCAAACGGTGTCCGTGGTGTTGCAGTTGGCTGCTGGCTGTCACTTTCAGGAGACCCAAGTTTGATTACTGAGTGGGCGGGGGGGGGGATTTTTGTCGAGTATCTTGGTCTTTCTTTTGGGATGTGGCGTCGGTGGCCTAGTGGTGAGGCTACCGGACTCGTAATGGTGAGGTTGCGTGTTCGTGGGTCCGAGCCGTGGGCCCGACGTTGTGTCCTTGGGACACGAATTTTCCTCACTTCACCCAGGTGAGAATGGGTATCCGGCCATAGATAGCGAAAGATCTTGTCAGTATGTTAGTGTTTTAGCGCCTATAAATGGCTGCTTGCACTGTATGCTTCCCAGGAAGTTGAGGTTGTTTCATAATGCTCTCAGGTCTGCTGGGGTAATAGTATAGATTGTGAAGCGCATAGAGCTTGCTGTTGCGCTATACAAATGCT
>NW_004799508.1:0-4930 GCF_000002075.1 Aplysia californica | reverse complement strand
AGAGACACAGAGGGAGAGAGAGGTTACCGTGCTTTCTATCTGATGCTGTATCAGCAGTGGTGACAGCAGAGGCTTTGTTGTCTTGTTCTCTCTCTCAGTTCTTCTTTTTGTTTATTTGTTATTCTATCAGGGTAGTTCTAGCTCATTCTTTGTACAAGTGTGTATGTGCGGCAGTGTGGCCCTTTGCTGTCACACACAGAAGACTGTGGGTGGTTTGCGGGTGCTCTGGTGTGGTTTGCTTCTTCTTTCCTATCAAACTTCAGTTTGGTGAAAGCTGTAGGGTGCTCGCAACTGCATAAGATCATATTATGAGTATGTTTGTGTTCATGTTAGTTCATAGCTCGGGCTTGGTTTTACTTTGCTTGTTGAAATGCTTGAAGTACAGCATCCTAAAGATAAATTGTAAAATTTCAGTTTTAAAAGCAGCAATTTACATTTTCGAAGAAACAACACTACTTACATCTTGGAGTACATTGTTGAAGTGCAGCATCCTAAAGTAATTTGTAAAAATTCAGTTTTAAATGCAGCAATTTACATTTTAGAAGAAACAACACTACTTACGTCTTGGAGTACATCTTTGCTTCCCCCCTGTGATGTCCCCAGAGAGAACCGGTTTAACGAGCAGCTGGATGAGAACAGAGACGCTCTGGACCGCCTTGAGAACGACGTCAGGAATCTGGGAGGGGACTTGTCCGAGATCAACAACATGGTAAGATAGCTGATAGAAACTTATTATTTAACTGTTAGTCTTTTAGTATAAGGCGCCCCAGTTCAGCTGGCACACAGCAGCCTTGTTTAGTTGGATGTGTGTGTGTGTGGATGTGTGTGCGTGTGCATGTGAATAAGTGTGTGCGTGTGTGTGTGTGTGTGTGTGTGTGTGTTATATATGGTGGCGTCGGTGGCCTAGTGGTTAGGCTACGGGACTCGTAATTGTGAGGTTGCGGGTTCGGGGGGATCAAGCCGCGGGCCAGACGTTGTGTCCTTGGGAAAGGCACTTTACACGAATTTTCCCCACTTCACCCAGGTGAAAATGGGTACCCAGCTATAGACAGTGAAAGATCTTGTCAGTTTGTTACTGTTTGAGCACTTAACCAGCTGCTTGCACTGTATGCTTCCCGGGAAGCTGAGAATGTTTCTGAGTGTTCTATGGTGTGCTTGAGTAATAATATAGTGTAAAGCGCATAGAGCTTGCTTTTGAGTGGAGACATGCGCTATACAAATGCTATTTATTATTATTTATTATTATTATTATATGTATTTCTTTTGTATGTGCATGTGAGCAAAGATTAATTTTTCACAGTTTGTACAATATTGCTCATAAATTATGAATTCGTGCTTGGATTTCTGAAAAGCTCCCATAGCTGTGTGCACATGAGAGTAGACGCTATAAAAAATCTACATTTTCACTATTATTGTTGTTATTATTTTTGTTATCATCATTTTTATTATTTTTGTTATCATCATTATTATTATTATTCTTATCATTATTATTATTACGATATTATTATGCTGGCCCTTGACCTTTTCCTGTGTGTGTGTGTTTTCAGGTGTGTGGTGGCCAGGGTGACCCCTGCTCTAGTCTGTGTGGGGGCGGCGGCTGCGGTATGTGCGGGGGCACTGGATGTAACGGAGCGGTCACCATCGCACAGACCGCCTTCTCCCTGGCACAGCGGGCTGAGGACCTGCTTAAGGCCAAGACGGCCAATGCCACTGACGTTCTGATCCCCAGGGTGAGTACTGGAGTCAATGCAAGGGCTTACTTCTGCTTCAGTTTTCTTTTGACAGGTTTTGCAGATTTTGTTTCACTGGCCAGTAATGCCGATTTTACTGATAAATCCATATATCTGAAAATGTTCGGGTTTGTATAATACTCTTTCTCACGCAATTATTTATATTTTAATCTCTTTTTGCTTGTCTTTTTGCACTTTATATAAAATAGTCGTAGGACATGATTCAATAGACAATATGACCCGTAAATTTTGAGTTTCCATGGGGTCTGAGAAGTTCTGGATTTTTAAAAAAGTCATGCTGCTTTTTCACTGCTACCATTTCTTTCTGCTATCCAGCTGTTTATTCAAGCCCAAGACGATGTTTTCTATGCGAGTTGTGTGTAGGCTTTGTAATGTGATCTGGTTATTTTGTTTCTGTCTTGGTATATGTTTCCTGATTATTTGTTCGTGGTTAATTACAGAATTTATTGTGGGTGTTTGGAGGGTGCCAGTGGTAGTGGTAAATCTTTCTTGTTTTCTTGCCCTCTGTTATTTCTGTCCATTTGGTCTTACTTTCCCCTTCAGTAAATGACAGTTTTTGTGTTGATGTGCCTCTCTTTACTGAATCAAATAAAAAAAACAAAGCAGCATTTATCAAGCTAACTTCAGCTCAGATCTACTCTTTTTTCCTCGGCAAACAAGTGCAAAAACTACTGGGTGGGCTGGTGGAGTTTTCTATGGTGTAGTAAGATTTAAAATAAACACTAGATACTGATGGGACCTTAGAATTAGAATAGGTCTGTCTCTGAAAATGAAAGGAAAGAGCTTGGTTTGTGGAGAGCCTTAAAAAATCCTCAAACAACTCAAGTTCAAGATAACCCTGATAGGAATTCGATTCTGGGTGATCCACACCATGGTCCATCATTCCAACTAATCTATTGGCACTCCCCTGCACACTTTTCCCCTATGTAAACTCTTTTTTTCCTTCCCAACCCCCAGATCCAAGAAGCCAAACGTGACGCTATGGGAGCCAAGGCTGATGCCCAGTCTGCATTTGATGAAGCTTCCAAGGCCAAGAACATGACGGAGAGCACCAAGGCTGACCTGAAGGCTCTCCTCACCAACATCAGGGACTTCTTGATTGGCAACGAAACTGCCACACCAGAAGATATTGAGAAGGTGTGTGAATCAGCTTCAGTGTGGTAAAAGTTTTACGGCTACTGCAACTGCATACGGTCATATGAGCGCAGCGGATACAAGTTGGTTGTTTTCATGTTAGTTCATAGCAAGGTTTGGTTTTTATTTTGCAAGTTGACTTGGTTGAAGTATCTAAAAATACACAACGAAAATCTAGTTTTTAAAAGCAGATATTTACTTTTTTTAAATAACACTATTTGCAACCAGGAGAAAAGACAAATGGCTTTTATAAAATCGAGAATTTTGTTGGGTTCAATGATGGAGGACAAATTATGTAAATTAAAAATATTTCCTTCGGGTCTCTCCAAATTCTGGACATTCGATCAAGATGTGCCTGATCGTGTTTGACACAAAATGGTTTTTCCTCTCCTCCCAGTAAACTACTGCAGATCTGAATTCAACTTGAACAAACCCCATTGTCTTGTATTCTTGCAATAGTAATCAATTAGAACAACAGAAAGAGCTTCATGACGTACAATAACATTCTCTCCAATGTGTGTTGCAGATTGCAGAAGAGGTCTTGAACATGCAGATCCCCATGAATCCCGACAAGATCCGAGAGCTTGCAGAGAAAATCAACAGAGCCGTTGAGTCTCTGACAGACATTGACAAGATTCTGGCGGACACAAAGGGCAGCAGGGACATTGCAGAAGAGCTGAAGAGACAAGCTGAGAGTGCTTCGTGAGTTCTGAATGTTGCTATTGTCATAGAGGGCATAATATATAGCGTACATGTATATAGAGGGCATAATATATAGCGTACATGTATAAAGAGGGCATAAAATATAGCGTACATGTATAAAGAGGGCATAATGTATAGTGTACATGTATATAGAGAGCATAATATATAGCGTACATGTATATAGAGAGCATAATATATAGCGTACATGTATAAAGAGGACATAAAATATAGCGTACATGTATATAGAGGGCATAAAATATAGCGTACATGTATATAGAGGACATAAAATATAGCGTACATGTATATAGAGGGCATAAAAAATAGGGTACATGTATATAGAGGACATAAAATATAGCGTACATGTATATAGAGAGCATAATATATAACGTACATGTATATAGAAGGCATAATATATAGTGTACATGTATATAGAGGGCATAATATATAGTGTACATGTATATAGAGGGCATAAAATATAGCGTACATGTATATAGAGGGCATAATGTATAGTGTACATGTATATAGAGGGCATAATGTATAGTGTACATGTATATTATTATATTTATGGCCACCCCTGGAAAATTTTTAAGTCACCTTGGCAGTCACCCTGAGATTTGTCATTGATCCCGATTTTTTTCACCAGATCCTGATTTTTTCCCCCTGAGATCCTGATTTTTAAATTGTCTTTAGTCTTTTTAGTTTTTGTAAGAGTTTTATGGCACTGACATCATGAATTGTGAGTCATATAAGTGCCGAAGATGAGAGGTGTTACTAGAGAGATACGTACAAAACATTATTAGTCTTGTCTAATCTCCATATTGGTATTGTAGAGTGCAAAATGGCCACCTGGGATTTCTTTAAAAATTGCTCTGTTATATTCTACCTTTTGCTGTATGTTTAATGTGGATGGGCATTGACTAGTGAGAGGGAAAAAAATGGATGGACATGTACATTCAACATAATACTTTGATATTTTTCTTGGTGCTAATTTTGTATGTCTCTTGCTCTAGAGCGGATGCTCAGGACATTCGCAACACAGCCCAGGATGTGAGGGATGCCCTGGACGAGGCCAAGAGAGTTCAGGCCAGCGCTGCTAAAGCCATAGAGATGGCCACCCAGGATATTCAGGATGCTGAGGATGATTTCAACACTGTAAGTAATAATAATAAATAATAAATAGCATTTGTATAGCGCATAACCCCTCTCGACAGCAAGCTCTATGCGCTTTACACTATATTATTACCCCAGCAGACCGTAGAACACTCAGAAACGTTCTCAGCTTCCCGGGAAGTACTCTCTATGAGTTTAACCCGAAGCCATCGAGCTATAGCTGTGTAAGTCCA
>NW_004799507.1:10429-11622 GCF_000002075.1 Aplysia californica | reverse complement strand
GAAGAAGAACAATATAAAAAAAGAATAATGGTCATAACAATGGTAATAATAGTAATAATGAATAAAAATATGTACTCACAAAATCCATCACAAAGCTTGTCAAAAGGAACTCCAAGAAATATGATAGCAATCCAAAAGTCTCGTAAAGCAGGAAAGTTCACACAACTCAGGCGTCTCTCCTCACTTTTCCCTTCCTTCCGGAACAGAAATTGGTGGTAAAAAATATCCTCCTTTTATGGGGAAAAGCAATCCGCTCGTAATAGAACCGTTCGCACAGCGAGCCGTTCACGAGGTCCAGCGAACGTGTCGCGCACACTAAGCAACAGTTGAGGGAAGGAAGCGAAGTGACTGCTGATTAAGGCAAAACACAAACGTCTTCAAGAAGGAACGTTCCACCTCCGAGAAACCTGGAAAAAAGGAGGAAAAGAAACATGTTTATGTTCGGAATTGTTTTAGTTTGCGTAAAAAGAAAATTATAGTACGTTTAAAAAAAAAAAAGTTTTAGTAGAGGTTTTACGGCGCTCGCAACTGCATAAGGTCATATGAGCGCCAGAAGATTAGCGGTGTTACAAGAGAGTAACAAACATAAAAGAGAAGAAGGGGAGATAAGGACGATACATGTTTGATAGGAAAGAAGAAGCAAACCACACCAGAGCACCCGCCAACCACCCACATAGTAAGAGTTTTACGGCACTTGCAACACAATTAAGTTATAATAATATTATTAATATAAGTGCTGAAGATAAGAAATGTTACTCGAGACTTACATCCAAATCAAAGAAGGAGGAAAAATAAGGAAAACAGAGATGTTTGATACGAAAGAAAGATCAAACCACACAGGATTGGCGCTCATATGACCTTATGGGGTTGCGAGCCCCGTAAAACCCTTAACTTAAAAAAAAAGAAAAAAACCCACACAAGAGCAGCCGCCAATTATCTCATGCTGAGAACTGTTATCGGCACTTAAATTACCTATTTATGTTGCAAGTGCGGTAAAACTTTTCTAAAACTAAGGAACGGTTGGTTCTATGATGTGATATGTACTCAAAAATGAAAACCAGTCAAACTTGTCTGTTTTGTTTGTTCTAGGGGTTGTTTGTTTGAGTAAAGAGAAGCAAGCACATCGACACAATAATGGTCATTTAATGCTGGGGGGAAGTAAGACACACAGACAGAAGCGACAGAGCGAAAAT
>NW_004799507.1:4280-6461 GCF_000002075.1 Aplysia californica | reverse complement strand
CGCACCGCACCAAGTCGAAAAGTCTCTCGATGATCTCTCTCTCTCTGGCTCTCTATCTTGTTCTCCGTCTTTCTCTCTCTCCCTATCTCTCTCTAGCTTTCTGTCTCTATCTTCGTCTCTTTCTCTCCTCAGGCTCTCTATCTCTCTTCGTCTCTCCCTCTCTATCTCTCTCTCTCCTCTAGCTCTCTATCTCTCTTCGTCTCTCCCTCTCTATCTCTCTCTCTCCTCTAGCTCTCTATCTCTCTTCGTCTCTCCCTCTCTATCTCTCTCCTCTAGCTCTCTATCTCTCTTCGTCTCTCCGTCTTTCTCTCGCTCTCCTCCAGCTCTCTACCTCTCTCTCTCTCTACCTCTATCCTTTGAATCTCTACCTCTTTACCTCTCTGTCTCCCCCCCTCTCCCCCCCTCTCTCTCTCCCTCTCTCTTTATCTCTCTTCGTCTCTCTCTATCTCTCTACCTCTATCTCTCTCCCTCTTCCTCTTCACATCTTTTAGTAGATTCTAGCTCTCGATCCAACAGCTAGCTAGATGTAGAAGCGCTACGCACCACCGTTTTGGCAGAACATAGAATAGCATAGGCATAGGGGTGCGTACGGAGAAAAAAGCACCGCCAATGAACGCACGCACGAACGTACCGCGCTATCTTCCCAACCAGTGAACGCCACCAAAACCCCCTTACCTCTTCCACCACTACCACCACCACCACCACCACTACCACCACCACCACAGCAATAGCGGCATAGCCCCCAGATCGGCCCACTGAAACTGAAGACAGACGGGGAAAAAGTCTTTTGGTGGCTTTCAATTTTCAACTCGCTTACCGAACACTATTTCACATTTCGCGTGTACGTGATTCGTTTCTTTATAATAATCCTTCATGACGGGCTTATACAAAAGTCATGTTGTATAATATTAAAGTTTTTGATTTTCTTTTACCATAACGTCTCTCGCGGGATGAGCAAAGGCTGCTTTTTCGGTTTATGTATTTGTGTTTGTTTGCGTTTGTAGTTTGTATTTGTTAGCGTTTGTAGTTTGTATTTGTTAGCATTTGTAGTTTGTATTTGTTAGCATTTGTAGTTTGTATTTGTTAGCGTTTGTAGTTTGTATTTGTTTGCGTTTGTAGTTTGTATTTGTTTGCGTTTGTTTGTTGAATGTATCCTGAAAACGAGAGAAAGAAAAAGCGATTGTGGTGAGGAAATGATAGCATTGGTGTGAGAAGAATGGAGTTTTAATTGAGTGAATTAGGGAGAGGCCATGGGTGGTTGGCGGGTGTTCTGCTGTGGTTTGCTCCTTCTTTCCTATCAAACATCTATCGTCTTTATCTCCCCTCCGTTTTTGAGTTTGTTACTCTCTTGTAACACCTCTAATCTTCGGCACGTATATGACCTTATTGTGTTGCAAGAGCCGTAAAACGCTAAGACTAGAGAGAAGCCTATCTTGATTGTCTGTTTGTCTGTTTGTTTGTGAGTGTTTGTTTGTGTGTTTGTGCGTTTAATGTTTCCTGGTTAAGAGGGAAAGAAAAATCGATTGTGGTGAGGAGATGATAGCATTGGTGGTGTGATAAGAATGACGTTTTAATTGAGTGAATCAGGGAGAAGCCGTGAGTGGTTGGCGGGTGCTCTGGTGTGGTTTGCTTCTTCTTTCCTATCATACATCTACTGTCTTTATCCCCCTCCTTCTTTTTTGTGTTTGTTACTCTCTTGTAACACCTCTAATCTTCGGCACTTATATGACCTTATAGCGTTGCAAGTGCCGTAAAACACTTACTAAAACTAGAGAGAAGCCTATCTTGATTGTTTCTTTGTGAGTTGGTATGTGTTCGTTTGTGTGTTTGTTCGTTGAAAGTTTCCTGGAAACGAGGGAAAGAAAAGCGATTAGGGTGATGAACCGATACCATTGGTGGTGTGACAAGAATGGAGTTTTAATTGAGTGAATTAGGGAGAAACTTGTCTTGATTGTCTGTTTGTTTGTTTGTGGGTTTTTGTTTGTGTGATAGTTTGTGTGATTGTTTGTGTGATTGTTTGTGTGATTGTTTGTGTGATTGTTTGTGTGATTGTTAAAGTTGGTTTCCTGTTTTCTGGTGACGAGCAATGCAACGTGGTGACGAATGATAGCATGAGGGGAATGATAAGTGAATGTTGGCTTTTATTTATTGCATAAACACACACACACACACACACACACA
>NW_004799507.1:0-1306 GCF_000002075.1 Aplysia californica | reverse complement strand
TGTTCAAAGGCGCGAAAAAACAGGCGTCAATTTCCCCGCGGCTCGTCTGCGCCACCTAATCGGGGCTGCATCGCGCCAAAAATCACCGGCCGATTTCTCAAGTCTCGCCTCGTGCGACACACCATCACCGGGGAGATAATCATCTCAAGGCTCGCTCGCTCAGGGGCAGGAACTGGTAGATCTACAGGTCGTCGGTGTGGCTTCTTCCCACACCGTCCCACCACAGCCCACCACATTCTTCCACTAGATCCCACATCGCACCACACTATTACCCACGCCCTACCAAACTGCTATCATCCCATTCCACCCCACAACCCCCCATCGCATCCCACCAAGTCCGACCATATCCCACCACATTCTACCACAAGATCCCACATCGTACCACACTCCTCCTATTCCACCACGTCCCAAAGCACTCCTCCCCACACCATCCCACAACAGCCCACTAGATCCCACCAACACACTGCTACCGCCCCATCACACCCCACAACGTCCCACTACACACTACCACTAGATACTACATTCCACCACATCAAACTACACTCCTCCCCACGTCTCAGCAAACTGCTATCATCCCATTCCATCCCACCATATCCCACTCCTTCCCACCCATCCAACCACGTTCAACCACACTACACTAGAACCCACACCGCACCACACTTCTCATATCCCACCGAGTCCCATTCCACCACCTCCCTCCCCCCCCCCCTACCTTCTTCCCCACGTCCCAACATAGTATGTCCCACCTAACTGCTACCATCCAACCCCGTCCCATCACGTCCACAACACTCCACTAGACCCCATATCGCACCACACTCCTCCCATCTCAACCCATCCCACCACGGCCCACTACATCCCATCCTACCACATCCCACTACAGTCTTCCCCACGTTCCAACATACCGCATCCCACCAAACTGCTATCATCCCACAACATCCCGCCCCACTACACTCCTTCCACATCCCACAACACCTTCAAATATCCCAACAATTCCCATCAAACTGCTTCCATCACCACATCCCACTGCACTCCTTCCAACGTCCCACCAAACCGCTATCTTCCCATTCGATCCCACCCATAGCGTACTTTACTACTATGTAAAGAACGCCATGATGCCACCGCATTCAACCTCGCGACACTCCTTCCCACCACATCACACTCAACTACCAGTAGATCCCACATCGCACTACACTCCTCCCATTTCACCCCATCCCACCACAAATCCACTTTACTCCCCCCAAGGTCCCCACACACCACATCCCACCCCTACCACACTCCTCACTCCCTCACCCCATCCCATCCTACT
>NW_004799506.1:7756-12430 GCF_000002075.1 Aplysia californica | reverse complement strand
CGCCCCTTAAATAACCTAATAGTGTTGATAGGGGGTTAAACCCATACTTAAACCCATACCGTTTTTTGAATTTGTGAAATGAGCCATACCTTTTCATTTATTGCTAGTATAGTTGGTTGCAAAGCCTTCCTTCGGTGTAATTCGGTGTAATTCGGTGTAATTTTAAAAAAAGCATTATATTATAAGTATTGGAACATTGTCATCATTGTTATTCTTAGTTCACCTTTTGAAAAACTAAGCAGGGTAATTCCTGCATAAAAAGTACATTGTTATGGTAAATCTATTGGTGATATTGATGTGCCCACGCCATGATCAGTCTGACATGTAAACTAAACAGGATAAACCAAATTACCTCAATGCAACAGTTATTCATTTTTACTTAGAACCCATTGTGACATGAACAGAAGGAGCTGATGGGAATATTTAATGAAAGCAAGCAACCAAACAAAAACAAAAGCAAAACAAAAGCAGGAAGCTCCCCTTTTAATTTAAACTACGTTGTGTTAATATGGGGGTTTTAAAAACATAAATAAAAGATATAGTATATTTTAATTAAAAAGACAAAAGACGATTTTGGATGGTTAGAAAACATGAGATTTATTGTGGTCATAAGGACATGACGTCATAACGTTCTATTTAATCTGTACATCAGTGATCCTGAAAGCTGTGTGAAGCAATGCAGGATTTTGTACATTTGACTGTACTTCCACATGAAGAGCTACAGCGAGCATGTGTAGCACATCTCTGTGATTGGCCGAAATATAGATGACGTATTTTGGCGTCGCGCTGGGGTTTCCCTCGCCACTTTAGCTTATTACTAGACCAAATTTTACCAAATTTCACACATATAACAAGCATAGTAAGGAGTCTTAAAATCCGCAATCAAATTTAAGAAAAAAGTTTTGTTTCCATGGATACGCCGCCATATTGGATTTTATTGACCTGTCGTACGTAATGAATACCGCACTTATCTCTCATGGAAATTGATTGTTTTTTTGCATGCGTGTTCACAAAATTAGATCTAAAAATTTGTATGTTGTTTTTTTCTTAATCGAATTTGAAAATTTTTAATGAATTTTTTCCTAAGGCCAGCATTCAAGTTTGCGAAAAATCCGTGAAAATCCACACTCCAGACACCACCAACAAAAATCTATTCCATATATCAAAAATTCAACAAACGAATTTTTAGTATTACCTCTTCTCTTCATTTTGTGAAAATTTCATGAAGATTGGAATGAGAAAACGGCCGATAAAGAAAAATAAAATACTGACTTTATGAGGAAATGGTGGTTACAAACATGCCCGGTATGGAAAAAAAATACGGTTTTTGGGGGTTCTTATGCCATGAAATAGTTGTAGGAGAGAGGCTGAGGAAGCTAAAAATGCCTACAACTCAAATTCCATGATTTTGAGCCGAATTTTGAATCAACACACAAAACGAAGAAATTTATTTAATGATTTTAAGAGGCAAGATGTTCACCGATCGAACTCATGAAGTAGGCTGTCCAGTCATTGGATATCGCAACGATGGTTATATAGTGTAGTACTAGTAGTTAGTAACTTTTCGTGGTGACACACCGTCTTGCTTTACTGTACTTTACAATTTCTAAACTTAATGGCTTGATGTTACGATCTTTTACAGCTGTCCTTGCCTCTTCTTCTTGGTATTAAACGACAACAAAATTAACAAATTCTTTCTCTGTCATCTGAGTCCTTGAAATGCGACGACTGGTGCTGTGCAAAGAGAGAGTCGCATAACCTCTCTCTCGGAAGTGTTTTATAAATAATTATTAGTCTTGTCAGATTGTTCCATTCTCACCAATTTGACTTCTCTCTCCCTCTCTCTTTCTCCCCCTCTTCTCTCTTTCTCTTCCTCTTTCTCCCATCCCTTCTCTCTCTCTCTCTCTCTTTCCCTGTCATTTCTCCCCCTCTTTTCTCTCTCACACTCTTCCTCCCCCCCGCTCTCGCTCCTTCTCTCGTCTCTCTCTCTCTCTCTCTCTCTCTCTCTCTCTCTCTTCCTCTCCTCTACCCTCCCCTACCTTCTGTCTGTCTGTCTGTCTGTCTGTCTGTCTGTCTCTCTCTCTCTCTCTCTCTCTCTCTCTTTCACTCTCTCACTCTCTCACTCTCTCACTCTCTCTCAAAATGGTCATGTCTGAATGCTCACCCCCTCCCCCCTTTACACCTTTAATTAGCGCTGAGACACTTAGACTAGGAAAAAAGCAATTACACATACCAAAGAGACAATACTACCAATATAGACAATATCAACTACCAATACCTGCTTTAAAGTACTTGTCATTTTCGTGTCTTTCAGATTCAACACCAGACGAGCTGGCTGTGCTATGCAGTTCGGGGCGTGACGGGTGGCTCATGTCAAGCCACGTGGTATGGGTACTTGACCAGCTCAACAGAACCTCAGTCTCAGCAGTTGGACTTTGCCTTAATTCAGCAACACTGAATGACCTCAAGGGCCTTGCCAAGAGGAGGAACCTTAGGGATGTTAGGCGCCTCATGTTTGTGGTCAATGTGGGCATTGGACCCGGCGGAATTTTTTGGTCCAACCACCAACGTTCTGGGGATCCCCTGGGTGTGGGGCCCTACAGCCAACGAGCTTGTCGTTGGCTCACCACCCCTTGCAACGGCAGGCATGTATGCTCCGCCATGTGCCTAAGCTATCCGCTGCAAACGTGTGGGGATGTGTGTGGTGTTGTCGCCGTCATCACCGCCGTCATTGCTGGCAGCAGTGAGGAATTGTACCAGCTGACAAGGCCCCCAGTCTTTGACTGTGAGAACTTACCTGCACAGTCCGACTCAGTACGCTCGCTACTTAAGGCGTATACTTATATGCTGGCACGCTATGAAGGAGGTCAACATCAAGTTCTTGCTGCCGGCATCTCAGGTCCCCTGACAGAGAGCACACCAGATGCAAGGTTGGAAGCGAAAGGCAGTACCACCAACATCACCTCCTAGTCGTAAGCGAGCACCACCAGCCGGTCAGCAGCAGACACAATGGGGCTCCGGCCAGCAGATGCCAAGAGGAACCGACAAGACGAGGGGAATGGACTAGACGCACACAACAGGGATGGGCGAGACAACGCGGACGGATAAGACGCACACAACAAGGATGGGCGAGACAACGGAGAAGTGACTGCTCTATATTGTTTACCCCATACTGGCCATGGCAAAGACTTGTGCCATCTAAAATTATCAGCTGGCCTGCGCTGCTACATTGCTGCCAAGCTAGCTGCCGGAGTTAGTGAGGTCAAAATCCTCAGTGATATTAGAGAAGGGGTGGATTCAATTGACAGGGACACTGTAGTTCTTCTGAAAGATATACAGAACATCAAACAGGAATTTCAGATTTCCCATGCACGCAAATATTCACTTGATGATGCATGCAGTGTCCGTCTGTGGGACGAAGAACTTAAAAAAAGGGGGAACTATCCAATTATTTTCTTAAAACTTCAAGGCGAAACATATGTAGTTAATAATTTAGGTATAGATGATGTTTTACTTTGCCCTCAATATCCATTCCAAAGAGAAATTATGAGGAAAAACTGTTTTGACTGTATCTACATGGATTCAACACAATCCACAACACAATATAGATATCCGTTGATATCTGTTGTTGTAGCTGATGCATCGGGCGAGGGGTTCCTGTTGCATTTGCGATTTGTAACAAGGAAGAAGTTCTGTTTTAGAAATTTTTCTCCGGGCTCTAAAAACAGCCAATGACGATACTGATTTTCAAACTAAATGCTTTATGAGTGATTTAGCGCCTTCATTTTATAATGCCTGGTGTGCAGTCTTTCCAAAGCCGGATCAAAGATTATACAGTGGAATCCTGTTATAACGAGAGGGAGGGGACCGATATGAAACATCTGTTATAGCAGGATTCTCGTTAAAAAGGATCCAGTAATAAATTCAAAGGAAATAGTGCAGTAGACCGAATCTATGAGTCTGGTTGTCTGTTCGGTTTTTTTCGTAATCTCCCCTGACGATGATTTGGTTCAACCTGATCTCTAGGTCTTATTTGATCAAAAATCGAATACGGTTTCTTTCTCTAGCGCCAGCGATGTTGACAGCTCGGCGCCGGCGATCAGAAATAAAGTTCTCTAGGCAAACTCGTCCGCTGTGTTGTCCCCCACCCCACCACAACCTGTGGTGCGTTCCGTCTGCTTGCGCATGCCACACATTCGCCCCATCCATCACAGTCACATCGTTGTGACCTCTCCATCCCCGCATCGGAGAAGTGAGAGGCGTGGTAGGCCTAGATAATCTAGACTAGGCTGGCCTATCACGCGATGCGTTCTGCTTGTTTGTGCATATACCACAACCTCCCCACTCATTCGCTCCGCCTTCAGTGTTGGCACGCATGTGCTCTCCCATTCTTTGTTTCGCAAGATAACCAACAACTAGCGAGGTTTTGCAAGAATAAATGGCCTATGTGCTGTGTGCACAGCAATAGCAATATTCCGCTATAACCGACTGGCATGTTTGATTGCACTATAGCAGTTTTTTTTATTTACAAACAGAAAGGAGGGAAAAAACGGGGTTTTAGAATAGGGTCTTTATAACAGACTTCTCGTTATTTCAGGACTCGCTATAAGTGGATTCCACTGTATTGCACGTGGCACGTAGACAGAGCTTTGGGTAAGAAAAGACAGGAGCTC
The DNA here is from genome assembly GCF_000002075.1 of Aplysia californica. Lineage (NCBI taxonomy): Eukaryota > Metazoa > Mollusca > Gastropoda > Aplysiida > Aplysiidae > Aplysia > Aplysia californica. The sequence continues at coordinate 7,757 of NW_004799506.1, read as the reverse complement.
G
>NW_004799506.1:0-7177 GCF_000002075.1 Aplysia californica | reverse complement strand
GGGGGTGTATCTGCCTCGCCTCTCTTTTTTTGGCGAATGTTGTTTTTAATCAACAACAACAAAATGCGTCGCGCGCGTTACGCGCGTTACAGTGAGTTCACCTTTCGTCCCTTTCGCTTCACTCGCTCATGCTGAAAAAAAAAAGAAAGTGAGGAATGGTCAACTAAGGTCTGCCTTTAACTTTAACTTTAAATTTCATTCGCCTTCATTCCCCTCGCTTGTTCCCACTGCGTACGTAGTGGTATTGTTCAGTGTTGTCTGGCATCCTTTTAGAAAATTTGTTGGGTTGTTTTTTTTTACGTACGGAAGTCTGAATGCAACAGCTTTCATTAATTTTTTTAGAGATTTTTTTTTAAAATCGTCATTTCTAAGAACATTATTATCCACAAAATGACGATAATTGTAATAAGTAAACGTTTCTCTGAGTTCATCGATTCTATGAACCTAATAATATCAACATGAAATTTGACATTGTCGTTTTAATTAATGCAGCTACACCAGCTTCACAGAGCAATAAGGAAAGGATGAGGGCAAGGGCGAAGGCTGACTTGTTTGACAGGGTAATCAAAGTGAAACGGGACCAGATATGGCCTGTAGATATCACACAAGAATCTTAGGCTACTCGAGGCGGCGACTCTGAGTTGTGAATGAAAACAAATCCGAAATTCATATTGTATGTTCAAACGCCAAAATAATCGGGAACTTTAGATGTGAATACATAAACACAAAGCAAAGAAGCAGAAATGTCACTGGTAGATCTATAACTTATAGATCTACCAGTAAGTCTAACTCTTTGGTAGAACATGACAATTATCTTTTTTTTAAATTTCTCATTTGGCTGTTTTTGTTAACCTTTCGCGGCCAGGAGCTGGTGTCATAATCGAGGTCACGATATAGGATGGTAAAAAGTCGAGGAAAAAAACCAAGCACACGCAGCAGTCAAGAGATTATTAGGAGTTAGTTCCCCTCACATTTGTGAGGTAGACTCGACCAGCGTAAGTTAGCATACATAATCAGGACTTGAGATTGAGTATAACTCTGGCCCCAAAGGGGTGAACAGGATATATGTGGCAATGAAACAGCTTGGACTGCTATGTAGGCCTACATGTGTTCCCTTCAACTCTACCAAGCTTACTTAATCAAAGCTTGCGACTGCTCATGGAGAGTGGCCCGAGAGGTGTGAGGAGGCTATTTCTGTGGCCGTGAAACCGTTTTGAATGTTAGGCATACTGTTCATTGTTGATTACGAACGTCTTTTTACATTTAATTTAAGAGGTTTATGTTTAAGGATGAATTTGACAGCGACAATGTTTCAAAATTAGAAATGGAAGCAGTGATTATTTGATTATAGACGCTTCGCCCCTGGATGAGGGGAGGAGGGCGAATCTACTCTGTCGCTTCAGGTCCCTTCACATTCGCCTCCCTTTTCTCACATTTTTTAAAGCTGACGAAAGGGGGTAAGGCCGATCTACAGTGTTTGTACCTTAATAATTTTCTCGTTCGTTTTTTAAAAAAAACCCGAAATTGTGTCTAACAGTATTGTATCTGTATCCCACAATGGCGCTCTATCGCAGGAGAAAAACAAACTTGGACAAGAAACTGTCACAAGAGTTCAGACAAATAGGCGTTTCTGCTCATCGTGCGTGTGTGATTGTGTTGTTTTTTTTAATTTGCACGATTTGTGGTTTCCCATACATCTGGGCCTGTACAGGACACGTCGGTCCATTTACCTACCACGTTTATCCCCTATACGGGCGTTTAGGCAGGACAAATCTGTATACACGTCAATCTGGTTCCTATATGACGACAGAGAAGTGTTTCGCAAGTTCCAATTTTGTCGGGAGATAAAACATTTGAATAGTCGCTTATGATTGGTTAACAATGGCACTGGCGCTGGTCTGGCCCTCCTCCCGTTTTCGCCTCGTCTCTCTTTTTGTTGAGAACCGACGCTTTCAGTACTCTCTTTTTCTCTTTTAAATCCGTTACAGTTCGCATTGCCGCGCCTGCATGCGTTCACCTTCGTTGTTATTATTCTCTGCCATATTCCTTTCTTCATCTCACTGGTTACGGTGGCGCTGTGGCTGCTGAAAAGGGTCACATTTTCTACTTGCAGCTCTTCAAGTAGTATTTGCATTTCTTCAGCACTGAAGTTAGCTGTTTTGACCCTTTTCACAACTTTCTCCGCCATGGTGCACAGTTCATAAACTCCTACGTGTAGTTGGAAACCGAATGTCCGAAGGCACAGACTGACATCGGAGCGGATTTGCCAAGTAATCTATAAATATCTCATCTTGCGCCACTGGTCTTGCCACGCTATCAATTGAGCTCCATGATAATATTTATTTTACTGTGGCATTATCATGCCAAAGACGTGTAACATAGACTGCTAACTAAATTGGAATTGTAACTGTTGAGAATTATTTTTTAAAGTTTCGTTCTGAACAATAATTTTACAAATATTGTCCCATGCATATAATACATGTACCCAATTGCGTTGCTAAAGGTCTTGGTCGAATAAACACCGTCTTTTTCACATTAAATATTGGCGTTTTATCCCCCACCCCCCCCGGTCACCTCATCGACAAAATTTTGATTTGTTAAAAGCTAGCTTCGACCCAGTTCCCACTTGGAAATCGAACTCAGGTCTTCTCTGTGTGATGAAGAGGCGCTTAGGTACTTCATTAAAAATAAAGGAGCCAGTAAACTGTTTTGAAAGAGAAGGACTATGATAGTAATAAAGTAATTATAAAAGTTCACGTCTGTTTTTTCCCCCTTGATAAGTCGTGTCTTATTGGTGTAAAAACTTTTGTATAGATCTACCTAAGAAAATAGAGTACAGGTACGAATTTTATTTAAACAAACACAACAATTGTTTGAGAAAGCTACGTGTACACATTTTTTTTCAAATGCGTTCAACAACGAAAGTCTCAAACTCGAGTCAGCGGTGGTGTGTGCTCTGGTGTGGCTTGCTCCTTCTTTCCTATCAATATCAAACACCTATCGTCCTGATCTTCTCCTCCTTCTCGTTTGCTGTGGTTACTCTTTTGTAGCACTTCTAATCTTCGGCACTTAAAACTCAAACTCGGTACCAACCTTCAAAGTCGCTCGCAGCAGCCAGGCATACGATCATGGCAAGAAGAAAAAGTTTGGTGAACATGATGGAAGTTGTTTTTTTGGTTGTTGTTTACAGATTGTTGACCCCGTGGAGACTGACAACTCGAGGTAGAACAGTGCTGGTTTTTATACCATCAAACCCCACGTGGTACTCTTCGTGATTTTAGAGAAGGTCTGTGTCTTATCTGTTTCCTGCGATTTCGTTACAAAATCACTTCAGATCAGAAACCTACTTCTTAATCGTTCTAATTCTGAGTTCACGTATCGGGCCATGCTTTTTGGATATGTGGAAGCAGAAACTTGTTTTTAATTTTAAATTTTACTTGTCCAGCTAACTGTACCCTTCCCCCTCCCTAAACACACACACACACACACACACACACACACACACAGACACACAGACACACAGACACACAGAGAGAGAGAGAGAGAGTGACAAAGAGAGAGTGACAATCGCCATCACAAATGTCAGAAGAGAGCACAAAATCAAGTAGTTACTGCTACCCTTCATTACTTTAGGAAGATTGACGAAGACAGGTCTTATGGATTTGAATAGACGTGCTTGAAATACTTGAATTCACAAATGAAACGCCTGCGAAATGCTGAGTGATTCATTGCCACACAAAATACCCCCTCCCCCCAAAGCACTGATCATAACTCGATACCTCAGACTGATTGTCTACCTAAAAAATTTTTTAAAAAAGGGGGGGGGGGGGGGAGCGTGGAACTAATTCCCAATATATTCCTCGCAGAAGTTAGTGTGTGACTTATTTACTAGATTTTTTAAAGACCGATAACAAAGATCCTATACATTATACATATACAGGTGGCACTATGTGTCTTTGCTGTTAAATATTGGTGTGATTGACGCAATGCTTGATCAGACACATTTGAAACCAAATTGGTAATAGTATTGTCATCTATCCTTCACGGACTTCTGTTTGTGTATCAACAATTATAATTGTTACATTTATTACAATTATTTAAAAATCCAGAGACCAAATGCCTACCGCAGGTTAAAAAGTGTTTTTTGGGTTGTTTTTTTTTTACAATTTAGCCCAAATTATTAATATTAAATATTTTCCCAATGATTTTGGCGGGTGTAAATTGGGGATATGTTTTTATTCTCAACTTGATAAATGCTGTCTTAAAATAAGTTAAAAAAGAAATAGCCTTTTGTTAATTATTATGCCTATTATATTTTTTGTCTCACTCTGATTGCTCTGTCAAACAAGTCACCCCTCTGAATAATAATAATACTGTTTCGCGCAATTTACCGATCGGCGTAGTCTTAAGATTGCGCTGTGCATTTTAACGTTCGTATAATTTCGCGGCAATCTGAAAGATTACGTTAATTTTATATTTTTGAAATACATGTATTTTTTTCTAAAATTCACTTCCATTTTCATTAATTTACTCACACCAAGGGACATTCACATATATTTTCAAAAGTGTAAAAATATGAAAATTAAAATTAAAATTAAATCAAGACTTCACAAGACTCATACAAGTATACGATCGTTAAAACGCGCAGCGCAAAGCGTCGATCGGTAAATAGCGCGGAACACTTATGTATTATGAATTTGTAAAACATAAAACAGTCAAAGTTATTACTCAAAATTCGTTCAATTTCCAACATTTTGATTGCTGTTCAACACACTATTTTCGTTCATACTAAAACGTTACCGGCAACGTTTAGGGACCCCCTCCCCTCCCCAATTCCCTAAAAAAGTGAATAATAAAAAAGAACATTAAAAAAATAAACAAAGTAAAGTGAAACAGAAGTAGGAATAAAAATTCAAATTTTGAGAATAAAAAATTCAATGAAAATGATGATACAGATAAATGAAAAATGAATAAACACATAAACGAATAAATAAAAAGAAAACAAAGAAAGAAAGAGAAGAAAAACTGGAGAGTTACAATTTTGCCCTTCGGTTGACGAGGTGTCTTACATAGGGCAAATCTTATCGACACTTCGTACTTTTATTGCACATGTCCTTCAGCCTGTACTGCTATAGCTTTACACAAGGTCATCAAATAAGCCGGCATGTTAAAAATATATAACGATGTGTGATTGTCTACCCTTTGATTTGCTTCACATGCACACACACGCGCGCGCGCACACACACACACACACGCACACACACACACGCGCGCGCGCGCACAAACATACATAAACATGGACACACACATACCTATATCATATAAACCCTCCACATAACAAAACTGTCATAATTATTTATGTATACTAAATTACGGATTAGCTCATAAACACTCATACTTAAAACACGCACTAACAGTAACATACGAGGGGGGTTCAAGAAGTGTTCGGTCTAAATAATAATATGAAGAAATAAAGATAGTTCTTTGTATCTTGGCACACATACTTTCATTTCTCTACGTCGTCACCATGCAGAGTAACACATTTCTCCCACCTCTCCTCTGTGACTTTGAAAAGTCCTTGAGAAAAAAAAAAGACCCAAAATGGGCCCCTAGCCAATCTTCCACAGCTTCAATGACGTCCTCGTTGTCATGGAAACGACGTCCTTTAGGTGATTTTTTAAAGATTAGGAAACAGAAAAAAGTATGAAGGGGCCAGGTCTGGTGAATAAGCTGGGTGTAGCAGGATTTCAAAGCCGCACTGTTCTGCTGACTGGACTACTTGTTGTGCCCTGTGCTTAGGGGCGTTGTCGTGCAGTAGGAGGGCCCCATTATGGAGTTTTCAACACCTTTTTCTCACCAATTTGGACCCCGATTTTATCAGTAAACCCGAATAGTAGATCTAGTATTAGTAGTCCCCCTGGGACTGGTTTTCCATTCTACAGGTAGTCAGTCATAACGATACATTCACGATCACAGAAAAACGACAGCATCAACATGACCTTTTCACTTGACGGTGTTACCTCTGCCTTCTTTGATGAGGGAGAAGTAGGGGTTTTCCAGTGCATGGAGGACATTGTTTGTTCTGGATCAAAATGATAAATCCATTTTTCATCCCTAGTCACCATGTTATTATTAAAGAAATTTATGTCATTGGACTCAATTCGAGGGAAGGTTTGCAGGACTCAACACTGCTTCTTTTGCACACTTGTCAAAAGGCAGGATAGTCACTTTATTCATGCTAAGATGGTTATGGCTATGGAGAATCGTTTCTCGTGTACACACAAAAGACACACACACACACACACACACACACACACACACACACACACACACACACACACACACACACGCGAACAAATAAACAAACACACACACTGCTATGGTGTGTGTGTACCCAGATGGAATCAACCGAGGAACGTAAAGAGTCAGTAGGCCTACTTACCAGTGCCCCCCGCCAACCACCCAGGTAACAGCACTCGGTGGTAGTATCTGATATCGATATAATATCACCACCAATAATGATTATATTGATAACAATAATTATTTTGATAATAATAATAGTTTGGAAAAATAATAATAATAGTAACAAAATGTAGTATCAGCAGCAACGAGAACAACGACAACAGCAACCATAACGACAGCATTCGTAACGGTTAAAAATATAAAACCAATAAATACTTCACATAAACTCCGCCCGTAATATATTTGAGGCACCATCAGGCGAGTAAAAAAATAAAAATAAAATAAAACACGCATTTGTTCGCTTCTTGGGCAATTTTTATTAAATTTTTTTTAGGGGGGGGGGGTCTTAACACCCTTACTTTATTTATATCCATTAGAAAAAACACATTTCTGTGTGAATTTTATTTTAAAAAGAAACGTTGATCAAAGGCACCAGGACACTCTTACCGCTTTTAATTGCAAAATCTGGGCTTCTATTCAAGATAAATTGATAATTTTTAAATCAAATGCAAGATGTCACCATCGATAACTCCATATCCCCAAAACTTGACAAGCACCTCATTCCACCGCGTTGTGACGTATAATTTTTTAAATTCCTTTCGCTGTTTTTTACTGCTGTCTTTCAAGCACACCCCTATATCTGATGGCAGGTAAGAGCTCCACGTCCTAGCCTTCTCGGATAAGAGCGAACAATCTCGGAGGTTCTGTGTGCAAG
>NW_004799505.1:9964-14640 GCF_000002075.1 Aplysia californica | reverse complement strand
TCCCACCCCCCCCCCCCCACACCCCCACCCCCCAACCCCCATTCCCAATTCATGATTAAATCGAAAGCTTATTTCGTGCAAGGCGTTACAGCAACCAAAACTGGCAATATGGAGAGTTAAGATCTTAGATGTTCACAAAATCTCAATTTAATTCCCCTTGTATAGGATTCGTATTGAAGTTTGAGGTTGCTTTCACTATGTTTTTCTCCTTTTCCCATTCCCCATTTCTATGTTTCATCCCCTTTTCATCACATGTTTGATTTTAACACCACCTGCAGAATCTCAACTACTGTTTTCAGCTGTTCATTTAAATAATTATATAGCTGCTATACTTCCATATGTTTAGCTGCTTTTAATTAGGACCAGTTGTTGAAATAGAGTGGTTATTTTCTCTGAACGTTCACGCGATAGCCTAAAAATGACCTCTAAAGGAGATAAGAATAGTACATATTTGTGTAATAACGCAGGGGAATCAGGCCATCGTCAATATAGAATTCTTGTTTTTATCTTATAGCGTGTTCATTTGCCTTGTGTTAATGAGAAAAAAACATGTCAGTAATATCTTCAATAGAAATTCTGATATTTTTGTATGAAGGAGATCGGGGGTCGTCTGGCGTCAGAGTAAAACTAACGAGAAAAGTATGGCCTCCATACGTTTGTGACTTTCAAAGCTGTAGTATCCTTGAAAACTGCACGTTTACATTTTATTTCTTCATTGGTCAACGTTTATTTATGAAAAATCCATTTAGAGATGCTTATTTATAAAAAAGGGCTTAGCCCCAAATACACCCCGCAAAAAAAAATATAAAAAAATAACCTTACAAAAACAAAACAACAACAAAGTAAAAAACAATTAACATTCTCAAACGGGTGGAAAGATGTCCATTTTCTAAACCTGTTTACTTTGACGAACGCCTGAATTCACCATGATTCCACACATTGGAATTTGTGGGACTGGAACAGTTATGCTATATTTGGCGATGCAATTTTTTGGTAATGGAAGCAAAGCTAACCCAACGACCTTGGCTCGTAAACTTTGGGCTGTCTTAAATGTGTATTCATATTGCAGTAACTTGTTTACCAGCACCTTGGGAGGAGGTTTACATACATGGATTGGGGTTAACGAGTTTGCTTGACTGTTTTTGCTATTATTGCCTAAGTAAAAAGCAGCTCATTTCGTTCCCATGTAAATTCCGCTGCCCTCCTCCCCCTATTCACTTCCATCTCTTCCAAAAAATTTCCATCCTGCTTCGTCTAATTTCCTTTTGAGACCCCATACTTTACGTTTTTTTGTAATCACACCCAAGAGTATAGAATGTAAAGTTTATTATCTATCTATCTATCTATCTATCTATTTTACTATCTAACTATCTCTCTCTCTCTCTCTCTCTCTCTCTCTCTCTCTCTCTCTATCTATCTATCTATCTATCTATCTACCTATCTATCTACCTATCTATCTACATATCTACCTATCTGTCTACCTATCTACCAATCTATTAGTATCATTATGATAATAATTATTATTATAATTATTATTTTTATTAGTATTATTATTATTATTATTATTATTATTATTATTATTATTATTATCATTATAATTATTATTATTATTGTCATTATTATTCTTATCATTATCATTATTATTATAAAAATAAAAATACAAGTAGTTAGCACTTTCGAAGTGGAATGTGGAGCTTGAGTTAGCACTATGGTGTATCTTTTTTTTGTTACAGGAAAGTAAAGTGGTTAAGGTGTTGGCCTCTCATTCAAAAGGTCCCGGCTTCGAATCCGGGTAGCGACCGAACATTTTTTTCTCTAAAAATTGTCTCCTTTCACCTCCTTTCCTGCTCTCTAGTAATGTTCTGTTGTCTGCTTTCGTTTCCACTTTCTGCCCCCACCCCCTCACCTCCTTTGCCCCCTCCTCTGGGCTCCTGACTCTTTCTGCGGGCTTTCTACTGCTACTCCTTGGCTCCTCCTAACTGCTGTCTTTCTGCCACACCCCTGATCTTCTGGTAGGAAAGATCTACACCTAGCCTTCTCGGACAAAGGCGAAAAAATCTCGGAGGGCCCGTGTGCAAGTTGCGCACGTTAAAGATCCCGCGGTGGTCTAAAATCGATAAGAGTAGGCTTCGGCCGCCACCCGGGCCAAATTCAAAATTGCCTACCAACTGAAAATATTAGGTGTGTCCCGTGCGCTCATATGACCTTATGCAGTTGCGAGCGCCGTAAAAACACTTACCAGGTTTGGAAGAAAACAAAGAGTGTTCCTTAGTCTGTTCCAGGTACCTGATGTTCCACTTTCAAAGCTTTCTAAATTCGGTTATCCATTTTGTCGCCTGATAAAACCGTGATTTCTACACATTTTCGAAAATCATTTTTTTGTTGTTGTTTTTTTGTTTTTGCGTGTGTGCACATTTTGATAGTGCTCGGTGAGATACATGTCCCTGTAAAACTATTTTTCTTAAATTATCTCAACTCAAACGTGTAATTTGACGTAATATGAAAATCGTGAATAAAGACCATGCCCAAAAAGTCGCGTGAAGAAACCGTGAATCCAACACCTGTGTGGACTTCACGATCTCATCAGTCGGTATATGACTCGCGGGGCTGACCGTTGGCGCCGTGAACGTCTCTTTAGACCATTTAAATATGAGCGACTGCGTTTAGCAAACACCATGATGGGTCAGTATTTTCGGTTTTCAGGCCAAAGATTTTAATTTATTATGTCGGTTGCATGTGGGAAAATCTCTCTGCCACTTGCTTAAAATGTGTGTTTTCTAGATGCAGAACTGGTATTGATTCACAACGACTGTCAAATTCGAATGTGTAATGTATGTGCCCTTCTACTAGAAGGTTATACAATTTTGATTTTGCTCTTTTGCAAAACAAGTATAGTAGTCAAGTATAAACTACAAGTATATTTCCGTGTTGCTTCACAATCCAAACTTGTTTGACATTGAAAGCTCACTAATTTGACATCAGAGTTCGCTAACGAGAACAGGAATTTTGCGAAGTCGAGCAATGTGAACCACTTAGGACATCAGAGAAAGCTGCAGAAAATCCAGCACGAAAATAGTAAAAATACCAGGCCTCTGTGAAAAAAAGTGTCATTCAAAGTACATTATGCGTTGGAACAGATCAAAGGTGCTTTATTTACCTCCGAGACCGGGAAAGAGAGAGAGAGAGAGAGAGAGAGAGAGAGAGAGAGAGAGAGAGAGAGAGAGAGAGAGAGAGAGAGAGAGAGAGAGAGAGAGAGAGAGAGAGAGAGGGAGGCCAGAAATAAGCAATACAAATCAAGAGATGGGACTATTTAAAAAACTAAAAACTAATGAACTGAAACCCAATTGTGATTGCTGAGCAAAAAAATCAAAGGACCCGCTATTAAAACAAAAAGCCAGAACAACTATCTTTGTCTCTGTTTGGACTATGACATGGGGAGACAGAAAGACCTGTGTGAACGGTCTTTTCAGCACGAACGAGTGCAATTAGAGCAAATGACAATGTGATACAACAAGCTGAGAGACGCACACTTGGGTTTATTTTCTGAAACAGAGTGACCAGAAGGTCAAAGTTTGCAGGATGTTGATATCTATGAACAGGCTTATCCATTGTATTTGGTCTAGAAGAGCCCATACCAGTTTCATCGTCGCCTGGCTCATTTCCGTAGGGGCAAACACTTTTCACTGTTCCCTACCCTGGGCTAACTTCCTCATATTTTTAAAATGTCTTTCCACTTTTCTGTTGATCATTCACCGCGACTTTTCCACTGGTTCCGCATGGGCTTCTCTTAATTGTTTAACCAGTGGACTCCAAGTAAAAACTTTCTTGGTTATATAGCTGCTTGATTTTCATATGGCATGTTCAGTCCACACCCCAAGTGGGTGGGGGGGGGGGGGGATATAAATAGACCCACTGCTCCGCCAGCAGGAGGTGCAACCCCTTCACTGGCGATTGTCGCCCATGGACATCTACGCTCAGGTGCACATGGGTGACACTTGCTTTGGTGTATCGTCTGTCTTCTATCGTCTTTCTTCCTTCTTCTTTCGTCCTTTCCCTAGCTGACCGGGGAATAAAATAAAAATAGTTAGCTGTCCCATCAGCAGAGGGTGTAACTCCCCCACTGGTGGGATGCCACTCGTACGTCACTAGCTCTCTGACGTAGGGGTGGCATCTTTTGTCCGCTCTTGCTATGTCTTCTATCCATCTATCTTTCTTTCCGATCTGCCGACCTTCCGGTCCAGTAAAAAAAATCGACCCCAAATCCCCGCAACGCGAGGCACCCTGTTGACCGTGGGGTGCGACCCGTACGACCGGAGAAGGGGATCCTGGTGGCTGAGATGTGGCTTCCCTCACCAACACGCCACTTTGGCCCTGGATTCGGTCTAGACGGGCGGGTGCAGCGGCCTACTGCACTCAATCGGTTGCGACCGGTTCATAGAACCGGTTTTGGGCCAATCTTGGTTAGAAGGCAAGATTTCTTGCCGTCTGATTGGGAGTATACGTCCAGGGTAGCCCTGACACCAGCTATGGACTTCCGAGCGGTGTCCCCTTGTTGGACTCGGTGGCGGGTGATGGGAAAGAGATCTGCACCAACATAATATGGATACTGTCTTTCGACTGCCCAAGAACTCCTACCAAATTGACGATAGAGTACTTGGAACTAGAGGTAAAACCCT
>NW_004799505.1:5165-6246 GCF_000002075.1 Aplysia californica | reverse complement strand
TCTCTTTCTCTCTCTCTCTGTGTTAGTGTGTGTATTTGTGTGGGGGCGGTGTTGCTAAAAGTGTCTCTTTTAAATGAACAGATATCATCAGCAGTAATGATTTATATCATGGTTTGTGACGTTAAATAAACAATTTCTGAATAAACTAATACTATACGCTCTACTTACACCTTTATTGGTGCTTTCATCGATGTGTCGTGTGGGGGAAAGGGGGAGGAGGTGTGATGGGGTTTACAGGCAAAGCTTAAACAATGGCAATGTTTAAAACCCGAGTTGAGTTCATTTTAATCTCTATTTGAGGTACATTTCTCAAACACAGGTGAATACTACAAAGTTTCGTCGATAAAGCTTATTGGTTAATGTTTCTAATACCGTGGAAGGTTATCAATATAACATTCTACTGTCGCTTAAAACGGAATTTACTGTAAATAGTGACAGTTAGTAGCTGTGACACACTTTTTCATCTGTGCTCAGTACATACAGATCTATAAACCTGCTATTTACCTGGATAATATTTTTTTGTTCACCAATGTTCCTCTTTCCAAGGCGTTGTTCGCCCACTGCAGGGTGTAGCACTCCGAAAACGACCTCAATTCTTTTTATCCAGGTTGTACCCATCTGCTCGTTGATGTCATCCTGTCATCTTCTTGTTGGTCTCCCTCTAGATCTTTTTCCTGTTTTAGGTCCTCATTCTGTACATCTTTTTGTTCATCTGTTGTCCTTCACTCTGCCGATGTTGTCAACCCATTTCCATTTTTAAAGAGTAGATTTTAGAATATCTGTCACTCCAGTTTTGTCTTGTATTTTTGTGGGATCTAACGTGTATCACCTGATATTCTTATGTCCAGCACCTCCCTTTCCATTGCTCTTTGTCTTGGCCATAATTGCGTTACGAAACTTCTGGTTACTGGACAAGTTCGGCACCCATAGCTTAGTGCTTCTATACCACGAGAAAGTCAGGCATATCCAAATTCATAGAAACAAAAGACTAATGGGATAGGTTTTTTAAAACTTCTGTTGTCTTAATGACTATCTTAGTCGTAAGAACGATACAGCTGCGCGTAATATATATTATATATAT
>NW_004799505.1:0-1301 GCF_000002075.1 Aplysia californica | reverse complement strand
TTCTGCTACATATTGCTTTTATTTTTACCCTCTCTGTGAGTTGAGTAAGAATCTCCCCTGGTCCAGGAGACCAAACACTACCGGTCGTGCATGTAAAATAAAGATGTAGCTGGTGTTATGCTCTTTATTGTCAAATTATTGTTGCCTTTAGCCTTATGAACATGGGTGTTTAGTTGTCACAATTTGCATAGTCGTGAATCTGAGGTTTTACATTTCATTGCAACACCTTCGGCTCATTTTAACAAAAGGCACATTGCTTGATAATAGTAGTAATGTGTGTGTGTGTGTGTGTGTGTGTGTGTGTGTGTGTGAGAGAGAGAGAGAGAGAGAGAGTGCTTGTGAGTGTTTTATCTTAAAAATCTAATAAGTCCCGAAAGACACTTCAACCAGTGGGCATGAACTTTAATTGACCCGTCATGTCACGTGATGCGAACGCGCGATTGAAACAGTGTTAGTGACGGCCCGACTAACTGCGCGTTTTCACCAAACACTCGGACGAGCGATATTTGTTCTAAGCAAACGGCAACAGCCGACTGACCAAATGTACCAATTAATTATTTCTTTCTTATCCCTCATTATTTGAGCTCAGACCAAAGCAACGACAACGGCCGAGTGTTAGTCTGGTCAGCTCAGTTGTGTAAGGGTTAGAACGACTGTCGCTTGTCCAAGTATTAATTTGGTGTGAACGCGCGGTTTCTAGACCTCGGACGAGGCTTGTTTTGAAAGTAACAGCAGAACTACGAATTACCCTTTTTACTTTTACTTTTTCATCCTCTGTGGCCGTTAAGCGTCGAGGGGAGATGCAGTTTTCTATGGTAGACCAGCTGCGCAGCTCTTTCAGTTGTTATATGTTTTCTCAGGGGTTTCTTGACACCCTCGATCCACCTTTTGCGTTATCTTCCTCTTCCTTTATTACTTGAGTGTTTGGTGTTGTTGGCTCTTGAGGTTGGCTGGTCAGGAGACTTACGTAACAGGTGGCCAAATCATTTTATTCTCTGTTTTTCTATGTAATGCAGGCAGGACTCAGTGCCGATAGCTGCTCTTACTTCTTCATTTCTCTGCCAGTCTCGTCTTGTGATGTTAAGGGTTTTACAGAGACATTTCATTTCGCATGCAGTGATTTTATTTTTATGAGTTTTACTTAATGTCCAGGTCTGGCACTGGTAGAATAATGTTGGTATGAATATTGAGGAGGATAAGCTGTCTCTACGTGTCCATTGAGATGTTTGGATGAGATAGGAGTGGTGCGAGCTGGTAAGTGACAGCTTCGGCTTTTGAGTTCGCATTTCTATTTCTGTCTA
>NW_004799504.1:13173-14415 GCF_000002075.1 Aplysia californica | reverse complement strand
TTTTTTCTTTTTAGTATGGGGTTTTACGGCGCTTGCGACAACATAATAAGGTCATAATAATTATGAGCACGCACTTTGACCTCTGCTATCCAAGAAAGTTACACAGTTCTGTTGTACTGTCCCCGTCGTTTTATGCAAGAACAATTCTGAAATTTTGTAAAGTGAGCCCAAAAATGTGAAATTATGCGATTCTATTAATTTTTAACAAAGAATGATAAAGGAAAATAATCAGAAATTATGCCAAAAAATTATCAAATTTGGCTAAATTATTATGCGGGGTGCATAAAACCCCGGGGACAGGTTGCAAGGTCTCTGCTGCCACCTAGAGCTGGGCAAAGAATCCATTCCGGAACCGATTCCCCGATTAATGCTAGGGAAGAAAAGTACCGACTCCTTTTTATGAAAACCAAAGGATCTTCTTTTTTTGTGTGGAGAATTTATGTGTGAAAAATAAAGTCGATACTTCCTAGTGTTCCCAAATCAAAGTTATCCTAGATCCTAAGGATGTTCGGAGCCAATTAGGTAGCTACCGGAAAAAATCACATCATTAGAAAGTAAGTAACTGTGTTCGGAGTCGATTCCTACGATTCCTGGTCTTCAAATATCGGGAACCTATCCGCCCAGCACTGCTGCCATCTCAACTTGGCGTCCCAACCCAGAGCGAGCCCCGAGCCCCCAGCCCAAGGTCTAACTAATGAATGCATCCGTGACCTCACTACTGACGTTTCCGTAATATGACGTCACTCCGATCACCCGACGACCTCCTCCCAGGTCTGTTGTTGGCCTGCTGGCCTGGACTGCTGGACTGACTGCTGCAGAGAAGGGCAAAGCAGCAGCGCTCAACAGCGTAACAGCACAACAGCAGAGAGAGAGAGAGAGAGAGAGAGAGAGAGAGAGAGAGAGAGAGAGAGAGAGAGTCCATGTGGCCTCGTTTTACTGTGCTGGTGACGCAACTCCTCGAGGTCAAAGAGGGGAGTCTCGTCCAGGATATAACATAATGTGCTTGTCGTGTGTACTTCTGGGGTCAGGACTCCGAGAGGGGGGAGGGAGGGAGAGGAGGGAGAGGAGGGAGGGAGGGGAGGCGGAAGGACGGTGTAGCACAGAACCAGAAAGCTAAAAGACACATCATGTATGTATAATACACTGAGGGGAGTGGTAAGTTGGGGAACTGTAGGTCAAGAGGAGGAAGCTAAGGGTATGATGAATCCTGGACGGGACGAGGCTGGGGCGGTGTGTGTGTGT
>NW_004799504.1:11860-13073 GCF_000002075.1 Aplysia californica | reverse complement strand
TCAGTGCCAGGCCAGAGCTGGTTTTCCAATGCAGTGGTGCCCCCAACGGTTGCCCCAACCACGGGATAGAAGAAGAAGAAGAAGTCAGTGCCAGCACGGACGAAGAGAGATACAACATCCCAGCAGAAAGACCGAGAGACCCGATAGAAATGTCTTTTTTCTTCTTCTTTTTTGTGTTAAGTGTTTTACGGTGCTCGCAACTGCATAAGATCATAGGAGCGCGTGGGACACACCAAACATTTTCAATTGGTAGGAAATTTTGAATTTTGCCCGTGTGGCGGCCGAAGCCTACTCTTATCGATTTTACAGTTATAGAAATGTGTCCCTACTCGGGTATCGAACTCGGGTCTCCTGCGAGCGACAGCCAAGCACCTAAACGCTACACTACTACACCACAGACGGTGGTACCAAATACTGATCACAATTTTCTCATGAGGATTCAAACCTCAACCCTCTTACCATCAACCAAAGTCTGTTACGTGGGTGGTAGGAGGGTGCTCGGGTGTGGTTTGCTCCGTCTTCCCTATCATACATTAATATCGCCCTCACCCACCCTTCTTTGTTCGTTGCGTGTTACTTTCCAAATAACGCCTCTAATTTCCGGCACTTATATAAAAATGAACTAGTTGCGTTGCAAGCGCAGTAAAAGTCTTTAAAATAGCAATGTGAAATGTGAAATTACGTAAGATTAACGCCTCCATCAACACTATTATGTCGTTCAGTAAAACTCCAATAAAAACGAAAAACTAAACAAATCTTTTACATGTGCTTAGCTCAGAACCAAAACTGACCTTTGAACTCTCTTTGAGCTGTCGGTTGTTTTCACCTCTTTATCTTTACCTACCTACAAAAAGCAGGCTTCGAACGCCACCACCCGAGCAAAATGCAAATTTATCAATTCCTACCAAAACAGAAAATACTCTGGTCAGTGTAAAATCATACATAATTTCCTTCAAAATCGTTCCAAAATTGAAAATACTCTTGTCAGTACAAAAACATTTAGAATGCCTTCGATATCGATCCATAACTGAAAACACTCCCTTGAGATCCAGCAGGGGAACAACATAGAGGAAGACATCATCTCTCCACACATCTCATCTTGGACACAGAATCAATCACACTTGATCGCAGCTAGGACAAAACTTGAATTGTAATAACACTTTCTTCAATTTTAACGAAAAGGCAAAAAAAAAGTAATAATAATAATAATAAG
>NW_004799504.1:8165-8926 GCF_000002075.1 Aplysia californica | reverse complement strand
GAAGGCAGTTTCCGACCTGGCCCGTGAACGTTAATCAAGGGAGAAAGGGATACAGCATCCCGGCAGAAAGACCAGGGCACTCTATAAAAAGTTCCCCGTTACGGGAACCGAACTCGGGTCTCCTGCATGCGACAGCCAAGCGCCTACCCGCCACACCACAGATGCTGATCTGAGTAGGCTCTGCGTGTTTAGGGTTTTGATTTATGTAAACTTAACATAGTGTGTAGTTGTTGCTGTTGTTGTTTTTCAGTAAGTGTTTTACGGTACTTGCGAAACAATAAAGTAATAGGTGCTGAAGATTAGAAGTGTTACAAGAGAGTAACAAACAAACAAAAACAGGAGTTTTAGTTTTAATAGAGGTTTTACGGCGCTCGCAACTGCATAAGGTCATATGAGCGCCAGGGGATTAGAGGTGTTACAAGAGAGTAACAAACACAAAAGATGAAGGAGGATAGATAAAGACGATAGATGTCGTTAGATAGGAAAAAAGGAGCAAACCACACCAGAGCACACACCAACCATCCACTTACAAGAGACTAACATACGAAGAAAGTAGGAGAGATAAGGACGACAGAAGGTTGGCAGAAAAGAAGGAGCAAACCAGAGGAGAGCACCCTCCAACGAATCGATCCTTCCTTCCAAACTAAATGCAAAACGGTCAATGAATGGCTAAACGTCACCCTGAGATTTCTCTGAAAAAGAAAAGATTAAACCGTTTCCCTTCACGCGAGCGAGGGGGCATCCAAATTTAGCCTTGAGCG
>NW_004799504.1:5786-7808 GCF_000002075.1 Aplysia californica | reverse complement strand
TAGCTGTATTCTAGAAAATTCCTTAATAAATACTAATAAAAAATCCAAGTTGGTGGTTTCCACAGATTTTGAAATGTTTACAGCTGGGGCAATAACACACACACACACACACACCACAAACAATAACAAACAAACAGATGCAGTAGGCCAAAGCTACATAATATATATCGCAAACTGATGCAGCTGTAGATTTTTTCCCCCAAGTTTATTCGGTTTGGAACACACCACAAACATAGATCTACATAATATGTACGCCTACATTGCACTTTAAAAAAAATCTAGACCGACAGTCAGTCGACCAATGTGGTGCAGCAAAACTGATGACGTCATTTGGCCGAACACGGAAGTTATAGCGACTCAGTTTTGTCAAGACTAAAATAATTAATGATTTTTCACCTCGTCATAGTTTTGTTTTTCCGCTTTATTATTAAATTGCAGTCAAAATTCATGGCGCCACTTATTGTCAATTTAATATCTCCTCATCTATCAAACACAGACTCTCTAGCTTTTGAACAGTGACTTGTAGCGATTTGACTTAATAAATCAACATTTTTGTAAACACCTGTTAGCTGTATTCTAGAAAATTCCTTAATAAATACTAATAAAAAATCCAAGTTGGTGGTTTCCACAGATTTTGAAATGTTTACAGCTGGATCAATAACGTTATTAAAATCAAGTCCGTCATGTTTTTATAATTGGGATCTTATGCGCTTATTGAACGAATATTTTAAGAACTTTTAGTGCGGAAAATGTGTTCAGTATAATAAGATTAATTTATTGTAACAAGTTTTTGCGACTAGAAAATGTCATAGCGAGCTGTGACGTAGGCCATTTACGTATGCAAAATGTGCGCGAGAAGCAGGAAGTGCAGCTGTGAACAATCCCATTTTACGCACGGCGGAGAGTTCTAGTATTTTAAATAAATTTATGAAGGAAACGTTTTTAAATCTAGCTCAGTTGTTGTGGAAAAATATGATTTAGTAAGGGCAAATTGACCCAAACTGTTGTGCAAAGTTTGGATGACATTGATTCACCCGGTAGAGGGATATTGGAAGATAAGTAGCACCACGAATTTTTGACCGCACTGTAATTATAATTAATAGTAGATTGTAGTTTCTATCATGACCGTTGGTCAACTACTGATCTCTCTTTTGCCCTTTTTAACTCCCAGTGGAGTAGAGGCCATCAACAACGTTTTTCTCTAGCGAAGCCTGTCCTGTGCATCCTTAATTAACTAACTTGTTCCATGATGCCCCCACCTCTTCCATTTTCGCTTGTACCTCTCCCCTCCTCCATCTTCTGGAACTGGCGGTCGTACGTGTTGTTTTTGCTGTTGATGTTTTTGTATCTGTTTCTTTGTGTTACGGGAAAGGGCTGCTAACCCTTTGCCCAATCGACCTTAGTCGCCTTCTACGACATGCGCGTAGTGCTGGGCGGATAGATTCCCGATTATTGAAAGCAAGGAATCGTAGGAATCGACTCCGAACCCAATTACTTACTTTCTACTGATGTGATTTCTTCCGGTGGTTACATGGTTGGCAGCTAACCTGAAGTTTGGAATACTACGAAGCATCAACTTTTATTTTTCAAAAATGAATTCACTAAAAACAAGAAGATTTTAAGGATTAAAGTAACTGGTAACCGTTGTTTTAAGTAAAAAAGAGTTGGTATTTTTCTTCCATAGCATTAGTCGTTGGAATCGGTTCCCGACTCGATTCTTTGCCCAGCTCTAATGCGCGGTACAGATACAGTGGTCCTGTTCTTTGCTCCCCTGTCTCTTGGACAGGGCCCCGGGAACCACACGGGAGAACTGACCCGGTGGAGGTGCAATAAAACTGTTTACGGACTTTATCAAATCGAGAAGGGTTTTCGTTCGATTTCACGAAAAGACTGCAACATTTCTCTTGCCCGTCCCTGTCACAATACAATACATTTAATTTCTATTTTTCCTCTCACATACACGGACGTAATATTCTGCTCCCCGACAGCATGACTTTCAACAAATTACACGTAAGGGGGAGG
>NW_004799504.1:4750-5686 GCF_000002075.1 Aplysia californica | reverse complement strand
GTGTGTGTTTGTGTGTGTGTGTGTGTGTGTGTGCGTGTGTGTGTGTGTGTACGTATGTGAGTGTGTTTTGAGTGTGTGTGTGTGTATGTGTGTGTTTGTGTGTGTGTGCATGTTTGTGTGTTTGTGTGTGTATGTGTGTGTGTATGTGTGTGTGTGTGTGTGTAAGTAAGTAAGGGCAACTCGGTGACTCTTGATATTAAAATGTAATACATTATGTATTACGACTGCAGCATCGAAAAGACGTAGAGAGTTTCTGAGTCGGCCAAAGGGCTAGCGGGAATTCCCCACAGAGCTCTGTCCAGAATCAATCATCAGTCTTCTTGTAGAGACCTCTAGCTAGAGTGAATACCAGGGCTGAGCTAAGCTGAAAGGGGGGTGGGGTGGGGGGTAAGAATTTTGAAGGATTTGAAACGTTTTGGTGGTGGTGCTGTAAGGCAAAAGTTTCATCCCATTTTAACATAACAATAACAGTGGTCCTTCAGGGTTACGAACTTCAAGCTTACAATTTCGAAGGATTTGAAACGTCGGTTGGTGTTGTATGGTAAATGTTTCACCCCCATTTCAACACTATATGTGAGGCTTCGTGGTGGAATCAGGCTCTCGTTAATTTTTGAGCATGTAGAGTTATTGGTATAATCTTAAAGCTTGTTCACTTGTCTTTATTTGAATGGGGGAAAAAACACATTTATCTTGAATACAAGTCGAGATATTTGCGAAAGAAGGAGGTGGGGTCAGCTGTTTTCAGAGGTAAAATTAGTGAGAAAATGGCCGCAAAAGATAATTATTTCCTTAGCTTAAGAGTCCGTGGAAACTGAAAATTTACATTTTTGTGCCTTTAATACACGCTTTTCAGAAAAATCAACACAGAAATGAGTTCTTTAACGGGCATGAAACGTGTTGAGCCAAAAAACCAAAATTTGATAAAAATTCACAAAC
>NW_004799504.1:0-1358 GCF_000002075.1 Aplysia californica | reverse complement strand
AGGGGGGGGGGAGGTATTTCTCCCTATATCTCAAAGAGGAGAATCCGTGTACTATTTATTCCAAGTTTCTAATTAAACAGAAAAGAATAAAAAAGGGTGTAAAATTGGATACTATTTTATTCACAGCTGACTATTAAACAGAAGTTATGAATCAATCGGAACGTAAAATCGGATACTATTTTATTCTCACGGTGCCTGTTAAACAGAAAAGAATCAATAGCAGTGTAAAATCGGTTACTCTTGAGTTCTTTCCAATCACTATCAATAACATAACATAGAGAGAAATCACTCAATAGTTGGACCAAAATCGGCTATGGTGCTCTCAATTCCACATTGGGAAATGTATCAATAATCAAGTGGAATCAGTTTATGGTGCCTTCGGTTGCACAAACAGAATTAAATCGATATAAGGCAGGAGAATCAGTTACAGTTGATTTCTTTCAACTGCATTACGAGAAATGAAACCAACTAAGCGAAGATTATGCCTATATATGGAGTGGCCATTGGGGGATCGACAAACACGAGGGTTTTTGAAGGCGACGAGTCTGGTGATCGGAATGTGCCACGGTAGCCGCTTTACGTCCTCAATCTGGTTAGCAAGTCTTTTTTATTTTATTTTTTGGTAAGTGTTTTACGGCGCTCGCAACTGCATAATGGCATATATATGAGCGCACGGGACACATTGAACTTATTCATGGTAGGAAATTTTGAACTTTTCCCGGGTGGCGGCTGAAGCCTACTCTTGTTGATTTTAGACCACCAAGGGATCTTTAATGTGCGCAACTTGAACGCGGGCCCTTCGAGATTTTTCGCCCTTGTCCGAAAAGGCTAGGTGTAGATCTTTCCTACCAGAAGGTCAGGGGTGTGGTGGAAAGACAGCAGTAAGAAGGAGCCAAGGAGTAGCAGTAGAGAGGCTGTATAAAGAGTCATGAGCCCCGAGGAGGTGGCAAAGGAGGTGAAGGGTGGGAGGTAAAAAGAGGAGACGAAAGCAGACGACAATCAAATCGAAACGAACCAAAACGAGTCGAACCGATCATGCCAATGGGCACTGGGTATAACGAAACAACACCCCACGCCACACACCGAATGTGACGTCACGTTCCCTGGAAGACTTTTACGGCAGAAGATAGTCGGAGACGTCTCCGGCAAGCACCCAGGAACTATTCGAAGACGCATTCCCGCACACAGAAACACTGCGTTGGGGAGTCAAACTGCGTATTGCTTGCTGCACATCACACATATAGCCACTAAAACTGTCGTAAAACAATGATTTTTCAAGAAAATTTCAAACCTAACTGCTAAATATCAAATTACAATTACTAGCAGTACCACTACCACAACCACCACCACTACCACTA
>NW_004799503.1:0-12375 GCF_000002075.1 Aplysia californica | reverse complement strand
CATTGCCACCGAGTGACGCGGTGGCAATTGACAAAAATTGACTTTTTGTCAATTGCCACCGAGCCGCCCCACCAACCCCACTTTCTCGCGCAATAATGTACGAGTGGTCCGGTATTCTTCAATCTTCCCCAACACTAGATCTATCTCATTATAATATGTGTGCAGAGCTGTTAAAGTACTTTTAAAAAGGTACTTAAGTACAAATTTAAGTACAATCTAAAATATGTACTTAAGTACAGTAAAAGTACTTTCCTGTAAAATGTACTTGAGTACAAGTACTTTTTAAAAAAGTACTTATGAGTACATTTTGAGTACTTTCTGCTAATATGCTAAAACACTTCAGTGCTAATGCAAAACATCCTATTGAATAACATATCTGGTATATTTGACAAATTCGGCCATTTATTACTAATAATGTAAACAGTATACAAAGCATTTGAATATACGCACTGAACGTAGGTGGAAATTGTCCGTGAAATTGAAGAAAACAACCCAGCAAACAAACAGACGCAACTAGTGAGTAAGTGATATTATGAATAGAATTTGTTTGAGCAAGACAATATGATCTAATGTAAGTCAGTCCCAGAGGTCGGAAAGTAGGAAACGTATCAAAATTGGAAAATGCAGAGACAAAGTTGATCTAAGAAAACAAATATTGATGAAAATGGCCAGCAAAAAAAAGTGCTTTGAATTCTTCTTTAACAATCCTCAAGGAATCAAGGTAGCCTTAAGCACAAACCACAAAAAAAGGAAAAAAGAAATTTAGGTAGCCTAAAAAATTGTTAGATTGATATACATTGAGAACTCAGTTTCAGTTTCAATTGATTATAATAGTGGTAAGAAAGAGTTTGGTCACACTGTGTAGTCCACGGCGCCCACGGCAAACCAAAATAGGCCTACATGTAATTTCCTAGAGTCTAGTAAGTGTAGTGTAACCAAAAAATCTCTACTACAGTAGTATCCGCCTCAGATCCCAGTGCTCGGGAGAAAGGGAAATATGGGATCTTAGCCCGACGAACCTAAGGAAGAATCTACAGTGACCCAAGAACTGACGTGACCCCTGGGTAGGTTTTTTTTCTTTCTTTTTTTTCCCCCTTGCCCATTTATATGAGATTGACGCCATCTGATTAGTAGAAAAAAGTGCATATGATTGTGTCCAATAGTGTATTACATGCATACTTAGTATATCAATTAACTGTAATAGCGGATAGAGATTCCAGGATTATAGATGTAAGTCATTGATCTGAGAGAGGGGGTGATTTTATCATTAATAGTGGTGATGAGTGATGATGAGGGATTTCGTTTAAGTACTGTTAGCGTTAGTCCTATCTTCCTCTGCTCCAATGAGTCACGAGGGACGTGGGCACCCTCTATCCCGTTCCCTACTGGAACCATCTTTACGGTCACCATGAAGTTCCGAAATGGTGGGCTCAGTCTCTGCTAAGGTGACATCGTTAGTTGGGTAGGTTTATGACATATGGCGAGCAAAGAGTGGTCATCCTTGATGACCAATCACAGTAGCATGGTGGCATGAGGCAAGCCATAATATTATACCGTACACTCATTAGCATATCGTCTCGAGATCTTTATCTACGTTTATCCAGTTGCCCCTCCCCTTTACCTGTCCAAAAATTGTAGCCTTCCATCTCTGATTGAGTCCCCCCGCCTTTGTCGTTACGTACCATTACGCTGTGACCACACCAATTAAAATTCAGGCTGTCTCGCAATTTCGGGAATAGAGAAAAACTGCCTTCAACTTCAATGGTCAGGGAAGAGTTCACAGTTCGATGTGATCCTGTCTGAAGCGAACTTGTAGGCCCAACCCACCCAGCGAGGGATGAAAGTTTAGGTGGCGAGCTCAGATGCGAGTGCCATGTTTGGGGAAAAGAAACGCCCATCGGTCAGTTCACACCTCGGTGTGATCCCGTCAGGGGATCATTGTACCGTTTCATGGAGTTTTACAGCGCATGTGATCACTTTCACAAGAGTGGCTGATCTTTGACGTGACGGGCAATTCTTTAATCTCAACTTTTAACTCTTGGTTGATCGGCTGTGCCCGCCCGGGTGTTTGTTCCGTAAATTATGATCGGAAATGTCGGCACTTATTCTTTCATTAAGTTTCAAAAGTACTCAAAATGTACTTGAAAAGTACTTTTATAAACATTATCGGAGTACAGTAAAAGTACTGGTTCTCAAAATGTACCGGAGTACAGTAAAAGTACCGAAAATTGTTACGTAAGTACAAGTACCGGAGTACTTGTACTCCGTTACAACCAGCTCTGTATGTGTGTTCTAATGTGTCAATTTGTTCTCAACTAATTTCATTGGACGAGCATCTAGTCTAGAGCTACGGTACCAACTTGGCGTGTTTTCAATGAGACGTAGGCCTAGATCTAGGTTAGCCTTAGCCTACACTTTGGTGTAGAACCAACACAGGCAATTCTAGAAGTAGAAGGTCACAAACGCACACAAACTCAAGCAGAAATTCACGTTATATCGGGGGACGGGGGTCAGGAAAAGACTCACACACACACGCACACACACACACACACACACACACACACACACACACACACACACATACACACACACACACACACACAAACACACAGAGGGACAGAGAGGTGAACGCACAACACTGTGCACTCGAGCACAATAAGCTAGATATCTACCCACCAACGCAAAAGAGCTCCAATTTACTCGGTGGCAATTGACAAAAAGTCAATTTTTGTCAATTGCCACCGCGTCACTCGGTGGCAATTGACACTGCCGGTGGTAAAACAAACACACGGGTTGCCACCACTCGGAGAACGAGCGATGCTTCTGTCACAAGTTCACACACAGCAACGTCCATTGTTACTTTGTTACAGATTAGGTAAACAAAACAATAACCAGTCACCTCACACACGATTTGTACTTGAGTTGTGGGCTGGGCTTATGGGTTATGATGGATCACACGCTTCCATCACCAGCAGTTGAAAAATTATTGTTTGGCCTACCCATTGGTCAACTTGGGTAAACAGTCATTGGAGAGACTAACAATAACGACAGGTACATGAATTATGACGGCCCATCAACAGCGTCAGGGTCGATTCAACATTTTTGACAAAGAGTCGGGCAATGAGTGACCACACCCGGCGTATGAAGCAGGTACATTTGACCGTCCGTGGATAGATAAAATAAGGAGACCGTGACGCGTTGGACAGGTGACCGTTTTACACAGTCAAGTTATAAAGAAAAAACGCAAGGGGGAGGGGGGGGGGTGGAAAGTCGCCGTTTGTACAGGTAGCCGTAGTATACAGATGGCCGTCATGGCAAGTTCGACTGTATGTTCGTGGTTTAGCCTACTGCATGTATTGACAACCAGGAATGTCTTAATATGTCCCTGATCATTTTGTTCAACCAGGATGACGATGAACCAAAGCCAAATTGTCTCGGAGAGAAGTGGCCTTTGACTTTTTTACCTGCCGTGACAGCTTCCTGAACAAACGGACATTTTCCATTTCCCCCTTGAGTTTTTTTTTCTTCTATATAATTTCACTGTGTAAAACAGCCATCTGTCCAGCGTGGCTGCGCCCACCCTATTAGATTAAGCCAAAACAACAACAACAACAACAACAACAACAACAACAACAACAACAACAACAACAAAACTGCCTGAGAACAGCCACTCAAATATCTCAACGTCAGATGCTTTGCCACAACTTCTGTGTTGGCCCATGGCTCTGTGGACTAGCCGTCATAATCTATTCACCTGTAGTTATTGTTAGTCCCTCCAATGTCTGATCATGTTGGGAAGGTCCCACCCACTGTTGTTTACCCAAGCTGACCACCTGGTAACAATAAACTTTTCAGCTGCTGGTGAGGGAAGCGTCTGGTCTCGTCTGTCATAACCTATAAGCCCAGCCCACAACTCATAGACAAATCGTAAGTGAGGTGACCGGTCGCTGTTTACCCAGCCTTTAACAATAGACGTGAACAGAAGCGTCGCTCGTTCTCCCAGTGGTGGTGACCCATAATATGTTTATTTATTGGACGGCACTATTTCTCCGAACGTTCGGGAAAATAAAGCTGGGCACTATTTCTCCGAACGTTCGGGAAAATAAAGCTGGGCACTATTTCTCCGAACACTCTGAAATCACATCCTTTCTCGCAAATTTCGGATATTATATAGATCTATAATTATAGTATAAGCCTACCAAAGATTGTTCGTACACAATATGGTTCAAGCGGTCCAAAAAATGTCCGCCGTAAATATTTATATAAAGAAATGCTACAATTTCAAACAGTTTTTCGCTACAGATATGGCGTGTTGCCTATGAAGGGTGCTGCTCTTAAACGTAATGTGTTGTGTTCACTCGTGTGCTGTCTAGATCTAGATCTAGATCTACGGAGGGTTATTGATAACGACACATAGAACTGGCATCTGCGTTTGTCACTGCTGCGACCAATGTACTGACACTGGCAAAGCCCCTTAATGTGTGTGATTCCATAATTTACATGTAATATCCTGTCCTTTTTTTTTTTTAAATTACGCACATTTAGGGTTAAAACAGCCCATCTTCTTCGGACAGGTGGACACACGCCCTTATTTGTTAATGTTTGTTGTTGTTTATGGGCTGTTCTAATTTTGATTTCTTTCTGTTGTGAAACCTTTCTTTTTCACGTTTTTACACTCATCTAAAAACTCTAGACTTGCTCTTGAAAATTGAAATAGATATATATAGACCCAAAAATTTGCTCCTGTGTGCAGAGCTGTTAAAGTACTTTTAAAAAGTTACTTAAGTACAAATTTAAGTACAATCTAAAATATGTACTTTAGTACAGTAAAAGTACTTTCCTGTAAAATGTACTTGAGTACAAGTACTTTTTAAAAAAGTACTTATGAGTACATTTTGAGTACTTTCTGCTAATATGCTAAAACACTTCAGTGCTAATGCAAAACATCCTATTGAATAACATATCTAGTATATTTGACAAATTCGGCCATTTATTACTAATAATGTAAACAGTATACAAAGCATTTGAATATACGCACTGAACGTAGGTGGAAATTGTCCGTGAAATTGAAGAAAACAACCCAGCAAACAAACAGACGCAACTAGTGAGTAAGTGATATATTATGAATAGAATTTGTTTGAGCTAGACAATATGATCAAATGTAAGTCAGTCCCAGAGGTCGGAAAGTAGGAAACGTATCAAAATTGGAAAATGCAGAGACAAAGTTGATCTAAGAAAAAAAATATTGATGAAAATAGACAGCAAAAAAAAAAAGTGCTTTGAATTCTTCTTTAACAAATCCTCAAGGAATCAAGGTAGCCTTAAGCACAAACCACAAAAAAAGGAAAAAAGAAATTTAGGTAGCCTAAAAAATTGTTAGATTGATGTACATTGAGAACTCAGTTTCAGTTTCAATTGATTAAAATAGTGGTAAGAAAGAGTTTGGTCACACTGTGTAGTCCACGGCGCCCACGGCAAACCAAAATAGGCCTACATGTAATTTCCTAGAGTCTAGTAAGTGTAGTGTAACCAAAAAATCTCTACTACAGTAGTCTCCGCCTCAGATCCCAGTGCTCGGGAGAAAGGGAAATATGGGATCTTAGCCCGACGAACCTAAGGAAGAATCTACAGTGACCCAAGAACTGACGTGACCCCTGGGTAGGTTTTTTTTCTTTCTTTTTTTTTCCCCTTGCCCATTTATATGAGATTGACGCCATCTGATTAGTAGAAAAAGGTGCATATGATTGTGTCCAATAGTGTATTACATGCATACTTAGTATATCAATTAACTGTAATAGCGGATAGAGATTCCAGGATTATAGATGTAAGTCATTGATCTGAGAGAGGGGGTGATTTTATCATTAATAGTGGTGATGAGTGATGATGAGGGATTTCGTTTAAGTACTGTTAGCGTTAGTCCTATCTTCCTCTGCTCCAATGAGTCACGAGGGACGTGGGCACCCTCTATCCCGTTCCCTACTGGAACCATCTTTACGGTCACCATGGAGTTCCGAAATGGTGGGCTCAGTCTCTGCTAAGGTGACATCGTTAGTTGGGTAGGTTTATGACATATGGCGAGCAAAGAGTGGTCATCCTTGATGACCAATCACAGTAGCATGGTGGCATGAGGCAAGCCATAATATTATACCGTACACTCATTAGCATATCGTCTCGAGATCTTTATCTACTTTATCCAGTTGCCCCTCCCCTTTACCTGTCCAAAAATTGTAGCCTTCCATCTCTGATTGAGTCCCCCCGCCTTTGTCGTTACGTACCATTACGCTGTGACCACACCAATTAAAATTCAGGCTGTCTCGCAATTTCGGGAATAGAGAAAAACTGCCTTCAACTTCAATGGTCAGGGAAGAGTTCACAGTTCGATGTGATCCTGTCTGAAGCGAACTTGTAGGCCCAACCTACCCAGCGAGGGATGAAAGTTTAGGTGGCGAGCTCAGATGCGAGTGCGATGTTTGGGGAAAAGAAACGCCCATCGGTCAGTTCACACCTCGGTGTGATCCCGTCTGGGGATCATTGTACCGTTTCATGGAGTTTTACAGCGCATGTGATCACTTTCACAAGAGTGGCTGATCTTTGACGTGACGGGCAATTCTTTAATCTCAACTTTTCACTCTTGGTTGATCGGCTGTGCCCGCCCGGGTGTTTGTTCCGTAAATTATGATCGGAAATGTCGGCACTTATTCTTTCATTAAGTTTCAAAAGTACTCAAAATGTACTTGAAAAGTACTTTTATAAACAGTATCGGAGTACAGTAAAAGTACTGGTTCTCAAAATGTACCGGAGTACAGTAAAAGTACCGAAAATTGTAACGTAAGTACAAGTACCGGAGTACTTGTACTCCGTTACAATCAGCTCTGTATGTGTGTTCTAATGGGTCAATTTGTTCTCAACTAATTTCATTGGACGAGCATCTAGTCTAGAGCTACGGTACCAACTTGGCGTGTTTTCAATGAGACGTCGGCCTAGATCTAGGCTAGCCTTAGCCTACACTTTGGTGTAGAACCAACACAGGCAATTCTAGAAGTAGAAGGTCACAAACGCACACAAACTCAAGCAGAAATTCACGTTATATCAGGGAACGGGGGTCAGGAAAAGACTCACACACACACGCGCACACACACACACACACACACACACAAACACACAGAGGGACAGAGAGGTGAACGCACAACACTGTGCACTCGAGCACAATAAGCTAGATATCTACCCACCAACGCAAAAGAGCTCCAATTTACTCGGTGGCAATTGACAAAAAGTCAATTTTTGTCAATTGCCACCGCGTCACTCGGTGGCAATTGACACTGCCGGTGGTAAAACAAACACACGGGTTGCCACCACTCGGAGAACGAGCGATGCTTCTGTCACAAGTTCACACACAGCAACGTCCATTGTTACTTTGTTACAGATTAGGTAAACAAAACAATAACCAGTCACCTCACACACGATTTGTACTTGAGTTGCGGGCTGGGCTTATGGGTTATGACGGATCACACGCTTCCATCACCAGCAGTTGAAAAATTATTGTTTGGCCTACCCATTGGTCAACTTGGGTAAACAGTCATTGGAGAGACTAACAATAACGACAGGTACATGAATTATGACGGCCCATCAACAGCGTCAGGGTCGATTCAACATTTTTGACAAAGCGTCGGGCAATGAGTGACCACACCCGGCGTATGAAGCAGGTACATTTGACCGTCCGTGGGTAGATAAAATAAAGAGACCGTGACGCGTTGGACAGGTGACCGTTTTACACAGTCAAGTTATAAAGAAAAAACGCAAGGGGGAGGGGGGGTGGAAAGTCGCCGTTTGTACAGGTAGCCATAGTATACAGATGGCCGTCATGGCAAGTTCGACTGTATGTTCGTGGTTTAGCCTACTGCATGTATTGACAACCAGGAATGTCTTAATATGTCCCTGATCATTTTGTTCAACCAGGATGACGATGAACCAAAGCCAAATTGTCTCGGAGAGAAGTGGTCTTTGACTTTTTTACCTGCCGTGACAGCTTCCTGAACAAACGGACATTTTCCATTTCCCCCTTGAGTTTTTTTTTCTTCTATATAATTTCACTGTGTAAAACAGCCATCTGTCCAGCGTGGCTGCGCCCACCCTATTAAATTAAGCCAAAACAACAACAACAACAACAACAAAACTGCCTGAGAACAGCCACTCAAATATCTCAACGTCAGACGCTTTGCCACAACTTCTGTGTTGGCCCATGGCTCTGTGGACTAGCCGTCATAATCTATTCACCTGTAGTTATTGTTAGTCCCTCCAATGTCTGATCATGTTGGGAAGGTCCCACCCACTGTTGTTTACCCAAGCTGACCACCTGGTAACAATAAACTTTTCAGCTGCTGGTGAGGGAAGCGTCTGGTCTCGTCTGTCATAACCTATAAGCCCAGCCCACAACTCATAGACAAATCGTAAGTGAGGTGACCGGTCGCTGTTTACCCAGCCTTTAACAATAGACGTGAACAGAAGCGTCGCTCGTTCTCCCAGTGGTGGTGACCCATAATATGTTTATTTATTTTACCTTGTTTTCCTCGTCTGACACCTTAACCGTTTTATTTCAGTCTTGCACATGGTCTTCCTCATTTGATACACCTTGTAGAATTATACACTTATTACAGCAGTCGCGAGACTTCGCCTCTCTGCGTAAAAAAACAAAACATTCTAATGTTTCACACATTCAGGAAGTCCATCCGTTTGTGACGTCACCAATGAAGAAATATAACCATGTCCTGAGCCTGCGACCAACTCCAGTTGGAAACTTAGATGGGAATGCTTTTTAAACAACAACAACAACAACAACAACAACAACAACCATCTCATTTTTAAACACCACCACCAACAAGAACAACAACAACAATAACATCCATCGCATTTTTAAACTGTTTCTGAACAAGTTTGAAGTCTATTTGGTTTCTAGTTATATCTCCGGGCTCTTCCAAATGTATCGTCTTCTTTGGTGAATTTTATACCTGGTGTTTGAAATCATGAAATTGTTTTCTCTGTACCGTTCTAAATGTCGTTCGCCGTGTTCATTCTCTTTATCTATTCACCGTGGCCCAACTATAAATATTCTTCTATGCGAAGTTTGATCCTCTTCTCGGTCGACGTTGTGTCCTTGAATAGGGCACTTTGCAGGAATTTCCAACTTGGATTGGTCCTTTCGGACACTGACGTTAAACTGGGAGGTCGCTCCGCCTCTTAAATAACTTACTTTAATAGTGTTGAAAGTGGCGTTAAACCCATATAATTTCATTTCCTTTCACGTCTTCTATGTGTGTACATTCTACTATCGCATTGAGACCCTCCATGACTATACTTCTTCATTGGCATGCTCTGGTGTTGGTTCATATACATGTACTTGAATGACACCTATGTCAAAATGTTTTCCTCCCAATTTAGCCACGATGTCTCTTTGCAGCGTGTTACATGTACATGTATATGCCTATATTTCAAGCAAAAACAGTAAGACATGTGCAGTGACTGAAGAAGAAGAAGAAGAAGAAGAAGAAGAAGAAGAAGAAGAAGAAGAAGAAGAAAAAGAACAAGAAGAAGAAGAACAAGAACAAGAAGAAGAAGAAGAAGAAGAAGAACAACAACAACAACAACAATAACAACAACAACAACAACAACAACAAGAACAGTAACAACAACAGTAACAACAATAACAATAACAATAACAACAACGTTAGCAACAACAACAACAACGAGGCCTTAGTGAATCAAAAATCCAACAGTAGGTTGTTTTGGGTTTTTTTTAAATAAAAAAGTTTATTGCATAAATAAGAAAAATACATAAGAAAATGAAAATTAATGTATCATGAACACGACATTTGTTTTTCAAACACAAGAGCAAACATTTGGAAAATTGAAAGTGGCCTTCTACATTACAGAATGAGAAATACACGTGAACCGTTACCTTGAGTGACGTATTCATCGATTTTCTTTGTTCCTCTATTTTTTAACATTTCTGTCTTCGTCTACATTCTCTCTAGTTCCTATCATTCTATTCTCTTGGTGGCATTTAACTTTATTAAAAGCGCAGCTTCAATGTATACCGATCGTTTCTACCAAACAAAATAAAACAAAACAAAGGTGATTAAAAGTTTCTGACAGATTCTGCAAAAATGTTATGATGTCTATTATCCCCGTCCCCCTCCTCCCATTTTTTCGTTAGCGTTATGACATGTACAATTCTTACACTTCTCAGACATATGATTTCCTTTTTCAATGACCCCCTGTGTGACGTCATCAGCACCACCGACGCCTAACTAGAACAATGTCTCCCACACTGTCCCTGTCTCTTACCGAAGACGAACACGAAAGGAAATAAGAGCCGGTTTGTGGGAGTTATCGTTCGTCTCTTCTACTACGTCCACAACTGTATTGAAGTACTGCCGGGGCTGCTGCTATTGCTACAACTCATCATGTATTGCTGTCTGCACAAACTACGTTACCAAACGGTACAGAATGATGATTTAGAAAATGATGGATGAAATAACATTTTTGGCTATATTAATCTAAACCTTTGCAAAATATAGTTGGCTACTCTCATTTTTTGGTTAAACATTTGATTTGTGGTTTCCTGTTCTTGGTGAAGAATGTCAAATGAAATGAACTCAATTACAACAAAATGAATAAAGGAAGAAATGAAGGAATTAAAGAAATGAATGAACTGAATAAATGAATAAATGAATGAACTGAATAAATGAATGAATAAATGATTAATAAATAAACGAAACAATGAATACAAAATAAATGAATAAATAAAAGAATGAATCAACGAATGAACACATGAACGAATGAACAAATAAGTCATTACTGAATAACTGAATAGAGTAAATGAATAAATGAAAGAATCAAAAACCCACATACAGACTATCAGATGCAGGGTACACAGGCTAGAAATACTATACCAAAGGTCAACGAGAACAGTATCAAAAGCAAGGTGGTTAAAGTAATGGCAACGTCAATCTACACAGAGACATTGTATTTCCTTATTAAAGTGACAGAACAGAGCATCGTGTCATACCGAGTATCAAGCAAAAACATTGTCACTTGTGAAATGAAACCACCGTCACCATCACCAAAAACAAAAGAAGGTTGGAATAATTAGTGAAAGGACAAAGTCGTATAGACACAAACCCAATGACGACAGCAACAGAACTGTGAATGTTTTCTGCTATTAACACAATTCCGATCACTACCCCCCGACCCTCTACCTCTGAAACCGGGCCCTAGTTGGGGTGGTTGGGGGGTGGGGGGGGGGGAGGGACAGAGACTTTTGGTACAGCACAGCAAATTCACAACACGGGAATTGCACTCAGATCTTTGGCGTGTAGCGATGAAGATCTTAACCATGACCCATCTATGTATGACCTTTCTGTTGTTGTCAAATAGACGGTTTTACATACATGTTTTAAAAATGACGACGTAAAGTACCGCGCACACTGAAGAAAATGTCCACAAGTTCAAAGTATGACTATGACGTCACTTGGTGGTGAAGTGAGATGGACGGGCGACATGGTCACCTTGGAATTACAGAGTTCTATCTGACTATTTTGGTCGTTTTGAGGTAAGAAACCAATAAATGGTATGTCTGCTACATTAAAATCATAAGATTATTCGACGTCGTTATCAAGTCATTAAAAGAATTAATTGTATTTTTAAAAGCTTGACAGGTGAAACTATACATTTTAAACGTCAAAATTCTCAAAACTGTGTACAGTGTACTGAACAGATAGAACTTTGTAATTCTAGAATGGCGTAATTGTCTCATGTCCACACTCACAGTCGTACAACAAGTGGAAACTCTCCTCGTCTCTGCACGGTTTTAGAGAAAAAGTAAACATGCATTTTTTTTGCGTTTTTGTTTTTTGTTTTGTTTTTTGACATAAACTTTTGTTACAACACAAATATTTAGTAGAGTAATGCATTTGAAAATGTTTTTAAAGCATTTGAATGTGACAATAAAAATAAAGAATTTAATGACGAAATTTGGCTTTGTAACACCATAGCAAGCATTTTCAGGTTGCCCACATATATCAAGAATAACAAATACTTTCAATCATTTGGCCTTCCTTTTTTTCTTTTACCTCACTAAGTAATTCCTTCTTTTCATCTTTCTATTATACTTTCTTTCTCTCTTCAATTGTTTGTAAATTCTCGTTAGTCTCAATAATTCTGTATTCTTGATGACATCTATTTAACACGTACCTCCAATTTCTTATCCAGGGTTTCTACAGAAACTACTAAATGTTTTGGGAAGAGGTAAAAATTAATGTCTTTTTACCCCCCCCCCCCCCCCCCGACTCTATCTCTCTCTCTCTCTTCTCTCTCTGA
>NW_004799502.1:0-12533 GCF_000002075.1 Aplysia californica | reverse complement strand
CTTTGGTTTTTTTCAGTTATGAGACAGTTTTGCTGCAAAAAGCTAAATTTCTTTATTTCGCCGATCGCTTTTGTAGGCCGACGCTTCTGTCTCTGTAATTTTAGAAAATCCTGATGTGATATTTTGCGAGGCGCATTTTGTTTTGAGAGTATAGATCTAGACCTAATTTTTTACATCTCTCAAGATTTATTTCCCCATTCCAGTAGAGTGTAAATATATTAGGCCAATGACTTTCAGCTTATATTAAAGCACCGATCATCCCTTTCATCGAAAGTGGGCCCAGCTAGTGTATTATATATGTGTCTGTGTCTGTCTCCATGGCAAGGAGACTTTTTTCCTGAAAATGTTTGGCATATTTGAAGAATCCACCTGTGTTTGTTATATGTGTGAAATTGAGTCCACCAATAAGCGAGATAACCCTCAGCTGCCGCCGGTTTAGATTCTCATTGATGTAATGCATGAATAAACGGTAATGAGAATCAATGGTTTGTAATTTATGCAAAGTGGTGTCAATCGTTCTCACGAGTGGCTAGTCACTGATATCTCGTGTGGCTAGTGTGTAATACAAATTCTGCGAGTGGTTGGTGGCTACTCTGGTGTGGTCAGATCCTTCTCCTTTATGAGCATTGAACTTTTACAGAATGGAAATGCACTCAATGAATCCAAATCATTATTGTTATTATCATAGTATAGTATGATTATTGTCATTGTGAATGACTTGTTGGTCATATTGTTGTATGTTCGTGATGAAATGTGGCCATCACTGTTGTGCTGACTCGCCTCAAAAACTTAATCTCAGTTGACTGTACATTGTGGGTGGTTGGCGGGTGCTCTGGTGTGGTTTGCTTCTTCTTTCCTATGAAACATCTATCGTCCTTATCTCCCCTTCTTCTTTTTTATGTTTGTTACTCTCTTGTAACACCTCAAATCCTCTGGCGCTCATATGACCTTATTCAGTTGCGAGCGCCGTAAAACCTCTACTAAAACTAAAAAGACTGTACATTGTTATGTGTCATTAATATGACCTGTGGTTCGATATCTTTGCCTGGTTGCATGTATGGGTGGTTGGCAGGAGCTCTGGTGTGGTTTGCTCCTTATTTCCTATCAAAGATCTGTCATCTATCATCTTTACCACGCCTCTTTCTTTACTCTGTATGTTAGTCTTGTGAAACCTTGAATTCTTTGCACTTACATACATGACCTAATTGTGTTGCAAGTGCCATAAAACTCATCATACTAAAACTAAAATAACTGGTCGTGTGTGGCTAGTCACTTGTTGTAAATTGTTAGTTACGGATGGTTGGAGGGTTCCAGTAGTAGGTCCTTCTTCTTTGCTATCCCTTTTGTGTTTCTGTATATCTCTGTCTGTCTGTCTTGCAACATTAAGCGTGTGATAAGCAAGTAGATGTGTGTGTGTGTGCGTGTGTGTTTGGCGTACATGTGTGTGCACATGTGTGCGTGAGTGTGTGTGTGTATGAGTGTGTATGTGCGTGTGTGTGTCGCGTGCGTGAGTATTGTTCGTACATGCATTTATGTAAAGCGCCTAGAGCTGTGTTTACACCGGAATGGGTGCTATAGAAATGATCTTCATTATTATTATTATTATTATTAAGTCAGTGAATCATTAAAATTTCAATGATGCTTTCACTTTATTTTGGACATTCCCCTCTCCAACCTTTGCTTTGTGGGGCTCAACAAAATGTTAATCTTTTCTTACTCAAGCCACCCTACGGGGCAGTGCCACTGACTGTAGTGTCTTTAAAATAGGCCATTCCCAAAAGGCGGACATTTCTCATTCAAGCACAGTAGAATTGTGAATGGGCTGATTCATCAATATCATGCTCATAACTGCACCTGAACTGCAATGGGGGAACTGCTGCTTTTTCTTTCCTAATCCTTTCAATCGTCATTCTCCCTCTACTTCTTTTGTTTGTTTGTTACACTCTTGTGACCTGCTATTTCCGGGGTGCATTGATAATCAAAGCAGACTTTGTGCTGTTGAAGCTAGAGAGGTGTTCAGAGTAAGCCTGATTCCCTGTATGGACTTCTCTTTTGACATTCACCCCTTGGCGCTCATATGACCTTATGCAGTTGCGAGCGCCGTAAAAATCTACTAAAATTAAATCAAACCATATTCCTGTCTGTCCTGTCCAGGTGTACTGATGTGGCGAGGCTTCCCCTTGCAGCAGTTCATGAACCAGTGCTACGGCAACGACAAGGACTGGGGCAAAGGCCGGCAGATGCCCGTCCACTACGGGTCAAAGGAGCACAACTTTGTTACCATCTCCTCCACCCTGGCCACACAGATGCCCCAAGGTACGTCTTGCTATCATCGCTGGCCAACTCTACCCGTGCGTGTGCGTTGGCACTCATTTTGAGAAATGTGGGGGAAAAAATGTAATGTCTTTTTTTTATCATCTTCCAGAATTATTGATAATTTTTGTGGAGTGTGATCTGTTTACACCATAGAGTGTATCGCCGAATGTGATTACATTAGTGAATAACCTAATTTGAGACCAAACAACTATTTGACCTAACTTGGTGGATACATACATGCCAGTGGTAGGTGTCAATTTGTTGCTATGCCTCTACAGCTTGTACCTGTCTATCTCTTGCTTTTTCCAAACACTAAATGACTGTTGTCATGTGGATGTGCTTCTGTTAACTTGAATAATAAAACATGATCTAGACTTCATAGTGCACTTAATTATCAAATGCTTTTGAGAAGCCTAAAAGTGATGGGGTTCTGTCCTGGTTTTTTCCCTAAATAATTAAAGAAACATGCGATCTTACCTGGGTAAGTGAAGCTTGTTTCTGATTTTGTCGAGTAAGTCATCAGGAGCTGAGTGGGAAGATGAGAAGGCCTGCGTTTCGCGCCGCTAGTCACACTTAAGATCACGATAGTCACATTCACAATTTTGTCATCTTAAAGCATGGAATGCTTTTGACTTTGTCTCAAAGGGAGGGAAAGGGTGGGCATCTTCCCACTCAGCTCCTGATGACTTACTCGACAAAATCAGAAACAAGCTTCACTTACCCAGGTAAGATCGCATGTTTCTTTAATTTTATCTCGCAAGCCATCAGGGCTTCGAGGTAAGATGAGACTTTAGAGCCAGAATGTGACTATCGAGTCGCTAAACCGAATTAGGACAACTGCCTTTCAAGCAAAGCCAAGAGAACATTGTCACATAATAAGAATAATATGTTTGTAAAACAATTTAAAATCATCATGAGTGTTTATTTGCTGTTTAGCTTATAATCCAAATAACATTTTGAATATATGAGTAAAGAATTTTCTTTCAAGATGATATGTGGTGACATAGTGATGATATCTGCATGCGTAATATGCAGAACACTTAAATGCAATAAATCATATGCATGCGGAATAAAGTTAAAAGAAAAAATGACATGCAATGTCCAGTCCATTTATACAAATCAGTAACACTGAAAATAGTAAAACATTTTCCAACTCCATGAATTGTGTTGAGATAGTGGTAAGAGGTATAGACATGTAATGTCAAATTGTTTCTTAATTAAATGGAATTATTTTACTCCATGTTGCATAAGTAAAGAGTTTTCTTCCACCGAACAAGTGATGAGATAAAGATACCGTACGTATAAAGTTGACATGTAATGTCCAATCCATCAGTGTAATAATCAGTTTCATGCTGCATGAAATAAAGAAACCTTGACCTCCCTGATTTGTGATGAGATAATTATACACAAATAAGGCGCATGTACTGTCCACCAACTAATGCAATGTAAACATGAGCCATTCAAATAAAGTAAACATCCTTCAACTTTATGAATTGCAGTGACAATATTATACACAGCATAGACTTGTAAAGTCCAACTGCTCAATGCAATAGATCAGTTTTAGTCTGCATGAAGGAAAGACTCCTTTTCCCACCATGCCTTGTCATGGGATGATAATATGTACAGAGTGGTGACCTGTAACGGCCAATGAACCAAAGCAAAACCGTAGTACGGTGATTAACATACAGAATATTTCAATCCTTGACAAGTTTTGTAATAATGATGTCAGTATAATACATGTATAGATATTGATATATATTGTCCGATCAATAAATGCAATAAGTCATGTGGATTTTGAAAAGTATGTGTCTAGCAGACGTTGTCCGAAGTTGTGTTTTACTTGCTTTTTGTAAAATTGAGTAAAGGTACTCTCTTGCGTCCAGCCTGCTGCCTCTAAAATTGTAGTGAGTGGGACACCTGCTTCAGAGGCAGCTGATGTGCTCGCAGAGCGAGTGCTATGCGCAGAGAATGCAATGTCAATACCTGCCAGGTCCAGAACAGATTTAATCCATCTGCATAATGTGTCCTTACTTATGGGCAAGTGTGGCCTTTTGAAACTGATCAGGAGACGACTTGTGTTGTTGTGTTTCCTATGCTCTCCTGTCATGTTCAAATACACAGTCAGGATTTCTACGATGCAAAGCTGTGGGCAATTTTCAAATGCCAAAAATTCTAGAGGCTTCTGGTGACAACCCTTGCGAGAATGCTTCAACAGATTTGAAATGAAAAATGTACATTTGTTTGATGTCAAAGTCATGTAGTTAGTGTCTAATTTATACAAAGTTTGACACCTTTGTCCAGACAGGAGGGCCAACAACATGGCGAGCTTTAAAGACAGTTCTTTTAAAGTGAGGCTTTCATGGGGGTACCATGTTTCTTGAAAAGAAAGTACTGTGTTTACATCCCAAGTGGCTACTCTGCTTTTTAGAGGCAGACTAGGTCTAGACTCAAAAGCTCCTTTCATAAATCTCCTAACTTGAGGCAGGTTACCAAAAGATTCTGAACAATTTTCCACATTGATATAACATGCCAGGGCAGACCTTGCAATGCATAAAGCAGAGTACGATTTCCCTTCCGTGACTAATGTAGCAAGGAAATTGAGCGCTACGTTTAATGGCGGTGAAATTGAATCCACTTGTTGGAGGACCGCGTACCGCTTCCAGTCTTCAATGTATCGGTGATACGCCTTCTTTGTTTCATTTCGCCATGAGGACATGAGAAGGTCGGTTGCAGCTCCAGAAAGGCCTTCACTTTCGAATTTTTCCCTGACACTTTGCATATTAGCAAGCGAAGCTTTTTGTGTAAAGGATGTTTCTGGTCCGGACTGCTTGGTAGATGGAGCAAATTTTCTCTTGCAGATAGAAGGACTGGCTTTTCGACGAGGATTTACATCAGAAGAGGGAAAAAAGGCTGTGTGGGCCAGCATGGTGCCACGATGATCCCGTCTGCTTCGTCCTTCTTCACCTTTTGTATGACTCTGGATATGAGAGAGAAAGGTGGAAAAGCATACCATTTTAAACCCTTCCAGTTCATTGTAAAAGCATCGAGCGATAAAGCATCGGGATCTGCTCTGTAGGATACGTATTTTGGAAATTGTTTGTTAAGCCGGGAGGTAAAAAGATCAATGTCTGGTTTGAATTGTAGCACTGAAAGTGAAGATTTCAATAGAGATGCGCTCAACATCCATTCTGTGTCAATGTTGATTGTTCTACTTTCTTTGTCCGCATCTACATTATCTTTCCCAGCTGTTCTTGCTGCTGATAACCACAAGTTTTTATTTTCACACCATGCCCAGACTTTCTTTGATAAATTATCTAGTGAGAGGGATTTGGAGGATCCCATTTTGTTCAAACAAGCCATGGTTGCGGTATTGTCAACAAAGATTCTGATGACTGCGTTTTTTAGCCCTTTGGAAAAGGATCTTCAAGCCAAGAAAGCAGCTAATAGTTCTAATTCATTGATATGCAGTTCTTTCTCTTCTACTGTCCACGCCCCCCCCCCCCTGTTTTCTCATTTCCGCACACAGCGCCCCACGCAAAGAGACTCGGGTCACTGAAAATTACTAGGTCCGGATCAGGGCGAGAAATCGGAGAAACACTAGACAATCCGTGCCGGTACCACCACTTAACTTCTTCCAGTGCCGTTCTCGACAACTGCATCACACTATCCCAATTTCCTCTAGTTTTCTTAATTGCCTGCACCTTTTCCCTTTCTAGGCATCTGTAGTGGGCGGGGCCAAACGGCACCGCGGGGAAACATGATACCAGTAAGCCGATTAGACGAGCTACTTCTCGTACGGAATGGGCT
The DNA here is from genome assembly GCF_000002075.1 of Aplysia californica. Classification (NCBI taxonomy): domain Eukaryota; kingdom Metazoa; phylum Mollusca; class Gastropoda; order Aplysiida; family Aplysiidae; genus Aplysia; species Aplysia californica. The sequence goes on along the minus strand of NW_004799502.1, from coordinate 6,410 downwards.
GACCTTCGTAAGAATACCCTGCAATGACTTTCTACTCGTTCCCTTTTTTCTTTTGACAGATAAACGGTCATTGTGACTGAGTCAATTTCGAACCCCAGATATATAATTCTCTGAGAGGGTTTGAATGACGATTTGTGTGGGTAAACCACAAAACCCAGCCGATTAAATAGGGAAACTGTATCTGACACATTCTTCTCACATTCTTTTTCGGTGTTTCCCACGAGCAATGAATCGTCGAGATAACTCGAACTGACATGACCGATACTATGAAGATGGGAAAATATGGGTTTGGTAAGCTTTGTGAAGTTGCGGGGCGCTTGAGCCAAGCCGTTAGGGTAACAAGTAAATTTAAACAGTTTGTCTTTCCATTTGAATTTCAAGAATTTTTGATGTTCTGCTGCTATGGGGACACTGTAGTAAGCCGAAACTAAATCAATGCTAGCCATAAAACAGCCTGGACTAAGCAGGGTGAGCGCAGACTTTAGGGTTTCCATTTTGAATTTTTTGTAAACTAAGCTCTTGTTCAATTTTTTCAAATTCAGAATCACCCGGAAGGTACCATCTTGTTTTTCTCTCGTAAAGATGCCAGAGACAACTTCACCTTGTCCGTGCAATGTTTCAACTATAACTTTCTTGTGTAAAAGGTTCGATATTTCTTTGTCTGTAGCTGTCATTTCCTCTTGAGTAAAGGAAATGCTCTAATCAGTGCAATAATATGGTTGTGCACTTTCACAGCTAAAGTCAATTTTTGTTCCTTGTACCATTTCAAGGATCTGGGAGTCAGATGTCAGTGTCCGCCATTCTGATATCTTGTCTTTGATCTGACCTGCTTGGAAAGCATTCATTTCTTCTACGAGACAGTCTATTGCTACAGAGCTGTTGTCATTCATGACCTTTTCGCTTACCTGAGGGTTTTCTTCCACTATTTTTGCTTCTTGCGGAACTGTTGTCCCATCTGTCGAAAAGGGCGTTTTTGGAACTGGCGACCCTTTTGTTGTTCTTGCCCGAAGGGCTTCTGTCTTCCTAAAAAAGACTTGCCTTTGTTAAATGGTTTTGCAGTGTAACTGCTTTTTTCTGTGAGGCTGGAAGCCAATCGCTTTTCTTCTTTCGCTTCTCGGAGAGTTTTCTTTACATCCTCTCCGTAAAGCAGTTTGCTGCTTCCTGCCTCAACATCACACACTCCTTTGTAATCATGTGGAAGCGTGTAGCGCTGAGCATCCTTTCTGAACGCTGTCAGATGCTGATGCGTGTGTCCCATGTTAGACAAGGCATTCAAAAGGTGCCCCATAGTCGATTGAAAATCAAGATCTCTCTCCTTTCTTTTTTGGAGATTATCAATTGCCGTGGCCACTGTCGTGGCGACCTTGGCAATATTGGTTTGTGTGTTTGTGAGGCGCGCATCGTTTCGACGGTATGGTGCCCGGAGGGCTTTCCATATGAAATTGTTTGTCTGCGGAGCAGATAGCTGAGGGCAATTGGATGGTTGTTTGTATTCCCCTAATTTTTTCTTCAGAATGTTGTCGCTTAATTTCTTTTGGAAACGATTGGCGACAAACTTTGCTAATGTGTCCGAAATTGGTGGCCCACTTCATCCTCCATCAACAATTCTGCCTCAGCGTCCTCGAAAAGGTTTTCCCTACAATTACTATTATGATCCGCGGGGTTTAAATTTGCAGCACCCCTTATTTCTTTCTCCATCTCATCCGCTGATGTTTCAACCTCGCCGGGGGAAACGGAGCGGTCAGTTCGGTCACGTTGACCTTCACCGGCCTCACGCACCACGCGAGATGGAAAAGAGGATGAAGGAGAGCGGGGGAGGGTTGGAGTGCACCGTTTCGGTGAAGGAGAATTAACCCTTCTCTTTTGTTTCTTTCTTATTGGGGAACAGGGTGGCGAAGATGATGAAGAAGCAGATGACGATGAAGAGGAAGAGGAATTTTCATACCTTGATTTCTTTCGTCCTCTTATTTTGCCAGATACTTTGTTCGACTTTAAAATTTTTGTTAATAGTTTTGTCTGCATCTCAATAGCAGACAAAAGATTTGCCTGTACCCCAGGCATTTGATTACCATCATTATCGGGTCCTTTTTGTTCTGATACGGGACTTTCGTTTTGAGCCGGTTTCTTATTTTCCTCTGGCCCAGTACAATCGTCGTCTTCAAAGTCAAAATCTGCCAGGTGGAATTCGTCTGTTTCTATTACGGACATGTTTGTAAATATTATTTCAAATTTGTTCACGTCTTTGAAAAAGAAAGCCTACTCACGTGAGTCCCAGGCAAACAGGAAATCTTAGAAAAAGGTTAACAAACCAAAACCCGCAGGAACAAAAAATTTTAATCCAAGAGAAACACGAGGCGTGACCGCACGGCGAGAGAACTCAGCCAAAAGTGACTAGCAGCGCGAAACGCAGGCCTTCTCATCTTACCTCGAAGCCCTGATGGCTTACAAGATAAAATTGAATGTTTATGAGAAACCTATTAATCAAGAGGTCCTGTCATTGTTCTACACCAGTGGTGGGTAAACGACTGCCCACAGGTGTGTCTGGCAGGTGTTCTGTCACCTGTCACTGACATTGCAGTAAGAGGGTCAGTTGTAACTTCAACATAATAACAACTGTAAATGAATGAAGCAACATAATAACTGTAGATGAATGAAGCAACATAACAACTGTAAATGAATGAAGCAACATGATAACTGTAAATGAATGAAGCAACATGATAACTGTAAATGAATGAAGCAACATGATAACTGTAAATGAATGAAGCAACATGATAACTGTAGATGAATGAAGCAACATGATAACTGTAGATGAATGAAGCAACATGATGACTGTAAATGAATGAAGCAACATGATAACTGTAGATGAATGAAGCAACATGATAACTGTAGATGAATGAAGCAACATGATAACTGTAAATGAATGAAGCAACATGATGACTGTAAATGAATGAAGCAACATGATAACTGTAGATGAATGAAGCAACATGATGACTGTAAATGAATGAAGCAACATGATGACTGTAGATGAATGAAGCAACATGATAACTGTAGAGGAATGAAGCAACATGATAACTGTAGTTGAATGAAGCAACATGATAACTGTAGATGAATGAAGCAACATGATAACTGTAGATGAATGAAGCAACATGATGACTGTAAATGAATGAAGCAACATGATAACTGTAGATGAATGAAGCAACATGATGACTGTAAATGAATGAAGCAACATAACAACTGTAAATGAATGAAGCAACATAATAACAAATGAAGTCACTATTTTGAGTGCATTGTTTATTGATGTTTTGGATACCGATACTTATTATTTTGCATAATAAACTATGGAGCCCAGTAAATTGTTTACCCTTTTCATGCAGCCCTTACTCTGGAATATTTGCTCAGCCGTGTTCTAGACATTATCATGTAGTAAGTAACCACAACAGGCTTGTGAGAAACTTGTGAATGACCAGGTCCTGTCATTGTGGTTTTTTTCCTTTCCACAGCGGCGGGCTCTGCGTACGCGTACAAGATGAAGCAGAACGGCTTGTGTGTGGTCTGCTACTTCGGCGAGGGGGCGGCGTCTGAGGGTGACGCCCACGCGGCCTTCAACTTTGCCGGTGTACTCAACTGCCCCGTCATCTTCTTCTGGTGAGTCAGCGGTCATGGGTGGATTTGTATTGTAGTTGTAGGGCAGGTCATGGGGGAATTTGTGTTGTAGTTGCATGGCAGGTCATTAGGGTGGGTCATGGATGGATTTGTGTTGTAGGGAGTTTTGACTCCATAGAAGCTTTGTTCACATGTTTCACTTTTATTGTGTGTGCTAGTAAAGTTGAATGCTAATATAGAGTGTAAGAAAGTTTGAACAGAACTTCTTTTCATATCTTTGTTTACATCATGTGAATGGAAGTTGGAACATAATTTTTAAAATATATTTTTGCTTTAATCCTGTGAATGAAAATTGGAATAAAACCTTTTTTTATATATATTTGATGTAAAATGTAAGAAAGTTGACGGAATAGGACTTTTGTTCACAACTCTGCCAATGTCAAGCATAAAACAGTTTGTGTGCTAATAAATCATAATATATTGGGCTATTTTCATTAGCATATTCACTTTTTTTTGGTTTGTATGCGAGGTGCAACTTGATTTGTTTGATGTTTAATAGTATAATACCGTAGAATCCACTTTTTTAAAAGAAAGTTAACTTGTAGTGTATATCTGTTGAGTTATTGCATTGTATTCTTAAAGTGGGTGGTTTGAGGCTGTCTTTTGTAAATATGTCCCTTCTTTTCTTTGCGTCTCCCAGTTATTATTCCCTTAGGTCTATTCCAAAATATGTGTATTAATTATATTAATTAATTATATTAATTACTGATGTCGAGGGTGGCATCCTGTATGAAGTAGCCTATTTGCTAACCTGTTTCTGACTGATTTTGTGCTTGTTTGTTCAACAGCCGAAACAACGGATATGCTATCTCCACGCCGACCAAGGACCAGTACAGAGGGGACGGCATCGGTAAGTGGAAGAAACTCGCTGCTGGAGTCTCTGACAATATACAATGTTGTCACTGTGGCAAGAAAAATAAGTAACTACATTTTACCCAGTTTTTCTGGGTGAGTAAAAGAACGTGTTGCTCGTTTTTGCTTGTGGCAGGAATGATATTGCTCTCTGTTTAGAAAATTACATTGAAATGTCCTCTTATATAGACTAGACTTTTCCTTGTTTATGACATAAATGCACTCCCACCTTAAATTCTACCTTTTATTTGTTCTAATTATCTCTCTAGCACTTTCCCAAAATCTCCCAAGAACTTAAAACTTAGGTTTATCGTACCGTAGTCTCACAGAGGCCTATTGTATTGGCAGCCAGATTGCTGCAAGATGGAAACCAAATTTTTTGCTTCTCTTGTAAAATGTAGCCTGCTGGGGTTAGCCAGTCCTACCACAAGGACGAAAATTTGCTGAATTTGAAGCTCAGTTATCTGTGATGGTATTGTTTTGTCGTAACAGTGAATGAATAATTTGTGGCATAGTGGTTAGGCTCCCAGTCTCGCAACCATAAGATCGTGGGTTCGAATCCTGTCATGGACCTGATGTTGTGTCCTTGGGAAAGGCAATTTACAGGAATTTTCTTCTCTTCATCCAGGTGGGAATGGGTACCCAGCTATACTGCCGTGCCAAGGCAGAGCGATGTATCTGCACTTTTTATGATTTTGAATTACGTCCCGCTGCCATTGGAAATATGGGCTAGGCTCTTCAGTTACGTCTGTTTGACATAGTGAAATATTTTATTTATAGTGCAGATACGTCTTCTTGCCTTTGACACACGAGGCAGAATGGGTATAGGCGTCCATTTAAACGAAGGTGCAAAAATTAATAATTTTGCAGATACAGCGGTCTGCCTTGAGCGCTTAATCAGCTGCTTGCATGGTATGCTTCCTGGGAAGCTGAGAAGGTTTCTGAGTGTTCTATGGTCTGCTGGGGTAATAATATAGTGTAAAGCACAAAGAGCTTGCTGTAGAGCGAGGTTATGCGCTATACAAATGCTATTTATCATTATTATTATTGTAATTGTCCTGGTGGTGTCCTCAGCATCCCGCGCGTCGGGCTACGGCATGCCCACCATCCGCGTGGACGGGAACGACGTGTTTGCCGTGTACAACGCCACAAAACTGTCTCGGGAGATCTGTGTGTCGCAGTTCCGGCCCGTCCTCATCGAGGCCATGACCTACAGGTGAGGGGAACGCTTGCTCTGCTCTTCAGTAGTACCATTTTTGCGGATAAATTTTTTTAATCTGGATTTTATCTGGCTTTAGTTTAGGCTGATGGCTTCGTAGCTGTTCAAAGCTTTGTGTGTAATTGCTTTCTTGTTTGTTGTAATATAATGTGAATGTGAGGCATCTTGATGAAATCAGGCACACTTAGAAATATTTATATCAAAGAAATCTGCTGGGGGGTTTTTGCCGATGGGCAATTTTTTTCTAATTTTCTTTATTTGGCTCAACACTTTTTATCTTTTAAAAACACATTTCTGTGTGGATTTTACTGAAAACCATTGATTAAAGGCACAAAAAATGTAAATTTCCAGTTTCCAAGTAGGTAGCATAAACACGCCTCACGGGCACTCGCGGCCTTCCGACCGCGTGGTATCGGTGAAATCGGGGTAATTCCGATCGCTGTTTCTTTGCTCTTTCGCTATAAAACACCAAGTGCCATACACCTTGTAAAAGTTCAGCTTTTCCTCGTTACAATGGTGTAAGTTGTTTTTTTGTCCGATTAGTAGAAGCTGGAGAATCGCCGACGAAAGCGAAGCCATGCGTGGTCGGCCGGTTGAAAAATTGACACGGGTGCATTCAAATGCTTCGCGGAACGAGGAATGATTAAATACCGTCTTTTCATTGGCGGAGAACTGT
>NW_004799501.1:12524-19274 GCF_000002075.1 Aplysia californica | reverse complement strand
CTCTTTACCTATTTTCTTAGTTTTCTTTCACTCTATCATTGATTATCATATTAATGTCAAATTGTCGACAAATCAACTGTCTATTATATCTATTATATATTTTTTGTTTTTATACAGGGTGAGGGGGTTGGGAGGGGTAAGGCTTTTCAAAAGTGCCTAAGGTGTTGGGGTGTTTGTTTGTGTGTTGTTGTTTTTTTAGGAGGTGGTCTAGCGTTAATTTCTAATGACAAGAATATCTTACTTTAGACTTGTGTATCTCTTTTTTTCTTGTTTGACGGCGCTCGCAACTGCATAATATGATCATATGAGCGCGCAGGACACATTGGACTTTTTCAGTTATTAGGACATTTTCAATTTTGAGTGGAGGGCAGCCGAAGCCTACTATTATATATCGACTTTGGACTACCAAGAGATCTTTAACGTGCGCAACTTGCACACGGGACAGCATAGAATTTTAGCCCTTATCCGAGAAGGCCAAGTGCAGATCTTACCTACCATAAGTTCAAAGGTACGGCTGAAAGACAGTATTAATTCAGACAAACCAAGGAGTAGCAGTAGAAAGGCTGCAGAAAGATTCAGGACCTCAGAGGCGTGGGCAATTAAGGAGGTGAGGGGGAGGGGGCAGAGAGCGAAGAAGAAAGCAGACGACAGAACAATGTTAGAGAGCAGGTGAAAGGAACAGATTTCAGACTCGAAACTTTCGGTCATTATCTGGATTCGAACGCAGAACCTATTGAATGAGAGGCGAACATCTTAACCGTTTGACCACGAAAGCCGCCTTATGTATGCCCTTGGGGGGTAAAAGTAACAGAAAAGAATTGTTCGTTTTTAATTTGTAAAAATTTCTCATTATCTTCTTAGAAACAGACAATAAATCCTCAACGCAAAGTTATTTCACTTAGAAAATAATGACACTTAAGTTATTCTGATTTAAAATATTCTGTCTGTCTGTCTGTCTGTCTGTCTGTCTGTCTGTCTGTCTGTCTGTCTGTCTGTCTGTCTGTCTGTCTGTCTGTCTGTCTGTCTGTCTCTCTCTCTCTCTCTCTCTCTCTCTCTCTCTCTCTCTCTCTCCCCCCCTCTCTCTCTCTCTCTCTCTCTCTCTCTCTCTCTCTCTCCCCCCCCTCTCTCTCTCTCCCCCCTCTCTCTCTCTCTCTCTCTCTCTCTCTCTCTCTCTCTCTCTCTCTCTCTCTCTCTCTCTCTCCCCTTCCCCCCCCTCTCTCTCTCCTATTTTTTAAATTAATTTGTTGTTTAGTCAATCTCTTTGAGAAGAAATGAATGTTGTCAATTATTGAACTGGAAGGGACTGTTCCTTTTGTTGTCTCCAACTCTGAAAACAGCCGCGTAATTTTAACCTGGGCAGTCCATGAGCATTTTGATTGGATGTTTTGTTGTCTTTGTTTTTGTTTGTTTTGTTGTTGTTTTATTGTAGTGGATTTTTTTAGGGGGGGGGGGGGGGGGGTAATTATTTGTTTACTGCGCTCGCAACTGCATAAGATCATAAATAATAATATGAGCGCGCGGGAAATTAAAAACTTTTTCAGTTGGTAGGAAATTTTGAATTTTGCCCGGGTGGCAGCCGAAGTCTACTCTTATCGATTTTAAACCACCAAGAGCTCTTTAGTGTCCGCAACTTGCACAAGGGTCCTCCGAAAATTTTTCGCCCCTGTCCGAGAAGGCTAGGCGTAGGTCTTCCCTACCAGAAGATCAGGGGTGTGGCTGAAAGAAAGCAGTATAATAAGAAGAAGCTAAAAAAAAAAAAAAAGAAGATAAAGTCCACGTATGCTGAAAAATACTTTAGTAATAGTAGTTCCTTTCCCCATCTATTATAAAACTATCTTTACGTAATTTTCTAAAACAGTAGGGTTTTTTTTTCTTTTGGTCTTGATGAAACAAAAAGCTCTGATAAATAGTTATCAAATCATTCAATTCTGGCTGACTAAAACAACTCGGGCACGAAGCCAATTTATGTGGAAAAAAATAGTTACAGCCTTTTTACAAAATCTTAAAACCCTGTTTTTACAACAACAACAAAACCTTTAAAGGCAAAACAATAATTTTGCAAACATTGTAAAGACTGAAGCTCCTGAGGGATACTTTCATAGTTTTTTTTTCTGGTCTTGTTTTATGTTTGTTTGTTTGTTTTGTTGTTGTTGTTGTTGTTGTTGTTGTTGTTGTTGTTGTTGTTGTTGTTGTTGTTGTTGTTGCTGTTGTTGCTGTTGTTCTTATTGTTTTTTTGTTTGGGTGTGGGGGTTTAAAAAAAATTTTTTCGGCGCTCACAACTGCATAAGGTCATACGAATGAGCTGGACACATTAAAAAGTTTGGTAGGAATTTTTGCCCAGTTGATGGCCGAAGCCTATTCTTATCGATTTGACGACCACCGACGGATCTTGAACGTGAGCAACTTGCACTCGAGACCTCCGAGATTTTTCGCTCGTATCCGAAAAGGCTATACGTAAGATCTTAAAACCTAATGTAAGATTATGAGTGTGGTTGAAAGACAATAGTACTAAGGAGTAGACGGGTAGCAGTAGAAAGGCTGCAGAAAGAGTTAGGACCCCAAAGGAGGGGGGAATAGGAGTGTTGAGGGGAAAAAAAGTGGAGATGAAAGCAAAATTAAGGGACAAAATATGATTAGTTAGCAGAAAAGGAGGTGAATGGAGAACATATGGAGAAGAACAAATTCCGTCGCTGTCAGGTTTCGAAACTGGCACCTATTGAATGAAAAGCGAACACCGTTCGCCCTCGTTCGTTTCTCAAATTTTCCCTCACAAAAAGTCGAATTTCGATGACGTCATAAATTCTCAACCAATAGAAAACCAGCAGCGTTCTGTCGGGGCGTGGCGACTAACTCCTTATGTCCACGACCTGTTCTTTATGTCTGAGCGTGGGCACGTGACGTCACAATGACGTGTCCGAGTTCTTTGTCTGGACGTCACGTGTGTGCAGTGGCCCGTGTCTCTGTAGGCGTGTCCGGCCCCATACAGGGCAACAACGTCTACCTATTGTTGTTTTTTTCTTTTTTTTTCTTTTTTCTCTTCTTTTTTTTTTTTGGTAAGTGTTTTACGGCGCTCACAACTGCATGGTCATATGAGCGTGTGGGACACATTAAACATTTTCAGTTTGTAGAAAATTTTGAATTTTGTCCGGGTGGCTGCCGAAGCCTACTCTGGTCGATTTTAGACCACCATGGGATCTTTAACGTGCGCAACTTTCACATGGGTCCTCCGGGACTTTTTCGTCCTTGTCCGAGAAGGCTTGGTACAGATCTTTCCTACCAGAAGATCAGGGGTGTGGCTGAAAGACAGCAGTAAGAAGGAGCCAAGGAGTAGCAGTAAAAAGTTGAGGGGGGAGTGGAGACGAAAGTAGACGAAAGAACTTTGCAAGAGAGCAGGAAAGGAGGTGAAAGGAGACAATTTTAGAGAAGATATTTTTTTCAGAATTCGAACTCCGCACTTTTGAATGAGAGGCAAACACCTTAACCCCTAGTCCACAAGAGTCCCCTACCTGTCTTTAATTTTAGTAGGAGTTTTACGACACTTGCAACACGATTAAGTCATATAAGTGCCGACAGTTAAATGTGTGACAAGAGATAAACAAAAACACAAAAGAGAAGGAGGAGATTCAGGACGATAGATGTTTGGTAAAAAAGAAGGAGCAAACCATACCAGAGCACCGGCCAACCACCCGCTTTACCTGTCGGTGGTCTTATCAGAGAAAAAGCTGCTATTATTATTAAAAGAATATAATTTGTAAAGTTTCCCCATGTGGTCTTTGCTGTTGTTCCTGCTGTTACTGTTAATAGTGGGTTTGGTTTTGTTTGTTTTTTTGTTTTTATATATTTTTTTGTTTTTATATATTTTTTGTTTTTGTTATTGGTTTCTTTTTGGGGGGTGGGGGTGTTGGCGGAGAGGGGCTGGGTTTTGTTTGTTTTTTTTGTTTTTAATGTTGTTTTTAAAAATTTATTATTTTGTATTTTTGTTTTGTTTTTCTGTCGCTGTTGTTGCAGTTCGCCCCTGCAGGTGGGGGTCCCATATAATAATATATAGTTTTACTATGAGGGAGCAAAGCATACACCTGCCGTGATATTGCGTGTCGTCAGAGGCGACTAAAGGCGCACAGGTCTGGTCTCCTGAAAAGTGCAAGTTTGCGAAGGGCCAACAAGCAACAACCTGACCCAGTAAAAACGGAAAGTTACAGAAACACGAACAAAAACGCTTTTATTATTTTTTCCATCTTGGGAGACGGGGGAGCTTCTGTACCAGCAGGAGCAACGAAGGACGGCGGGAAAAGAGGGAAACAGATGTACAGACAAGTCAGAAGACATGGAATGACATCAAGCGACCAGCCCAGGATAGGGTAGGGTGAAAATTGTTTGTTCGTGGCCTGCTCTAAAGTATCGAATAAGCGCCCCCCTCCCCCCCGCTTATTAAATTTCATTTTTTTTGTGTACTCCTCCCTCCGCTCGTTATTCTATACCCCCTGTTTTTTTATTTTCCAGCTTGCAACGACCAATGATCAGGTGAAACATTATATATAGAATCTAGATATCTAAATGACATTTTTTTTTCTTGGTAAATGGCAACTTAACCTCAGTATTAGTAACGTGCCCCTCCCCCCTTTTTGGATTCGATACCTTATTATAATATATCCTGATCCAGTTTGAGAAAGGTTACGATGATGATTGTGTTATAGTTAAAGATCAAGGTCCACGCAAGGATGGGGCACTTTATTCCCGGTCAGAACGATGAGCAGCTCAGACGAAACATTTTCTACAATTAAGGAATGGAGAAAGAAAGTAACTCTGATATCTGATTCTGACACACTCTGCTGTCATCGTCATCAAAGCCTTTCACCCCTGGCAGACTATAGGCGTCAAACAAGCCCTTTCCATTTATCTATGCCCTGGGCCATCCTTCCTAACTCGTTCCAAGTGAGCTTTATCTCTCTCATGTCCCTTTCCACACATTTCCTCCATGTTTCCCGTGGCCTACCCCTGCCTCGTGCTCCCTGTGGGATCCACTGAAGTGACTGACTTCTGTATCCTGTTGTCCTGCCCTTTCCCACAGCTCTTTATTTTTTAGTCTATCCTGCCACTTGATTCTTAGAATACTCGTCAATCATCTGTTGATGAAAGTCTCGACTTTATTAAGCGATGTCTTTGCCATCTTCCAAGTCTTGCAGCCGTAGAGGAGCACTGACATTTGCGTTGGAGTTAAAGAGTCGTATATTGGTGTGCAGTGAGATGATGCTTATTTTCCAAACTTTTGATAAATGATTGAATGCTGACCTTGTCTTGGCGGTTCTTGCTTTAACGTCTGCCTCGGTTCCACATTTACCATCGATGACACTTCCAAGGTAGGTAAAGGAGTCCACTTCTTCCAGGGGAGTGTCTTCCCCTGTCACAGCGGGGCTTGAAACTTTTCCTAGCTTCACTATTTTTGACTTGCCTGGATGTACATGTATATGTGGGCCAACATTACTTAGGTTTCATTGAGGGGCATACATTGATTGGCTATAGAGAAAACTCACCTTGTCTTTTAAAGAAACTGAGAAGGGTACAAAAAATGTACCTTCAATTTTCTCCAAAGAGCCTTTTTCGGGATTATAACCCCCCCCCCCCTTGTGCTTACCGTGAAGGCGTTTATGATTCTGCAACGATGTTATGATATGTTTGGAAAGGGGCCGTTTTTGTCCCCATTTGAATGTACTGATAATAATATTATTATTATTGTCCTGTTTGAACTTTGATACCATTGGCAAGATGAATAGACGTAGAATAATAAAATGTGACTTTGAAAGTGACGTATTTGAGTTAGTGTGTGTGTGTGTGTGTGTGTGTGTGTGTGTGTGTGTGTGTGTGTGTGTGTGTGTGTGTGTGTGTGTGTGTGTGTGTGTTTGTATGTGTGGGTGCTCTGGTGTGGTTTGCTCCTTCTTTGCTATCAAACGTCTATCGTGCTGATCTCTCCTCCTTCTGTTTTATGTTTGTTACTCTCTTGTAACAATTCTAATCTTCGGCACGTATATTACCTTATTGTGTTGCAAGTACCGTAAAACTCTTACTAAAATCAAAAAAGTAGCACTGAACTTGGGCTGAATGCAGAGAGGATGCGTTGCGCTATAAACATTTAACTGACAGCAAGCAGTAAGTACTTGGGATCATGACCAGCATATGGCTACCTCAGAATTCCAGAGTTCTATCTGTTCAGTAATTGTTGCATACATTATACTTGGTCAACACCTGTGTCAAAAGGTTTTCGTTTGTGGTTGGTGGGTGCTCTGGTGGGGTTTGCTTCTTCTTTTCTATCAAACATCTATTGTCTTTATCTCCCCTCCTTCTTTTTTGTGTTTGTTACTCTCTTGTGACACCTCTAATCTTCGGCACTTATATGACCTTATTGTGTTGCAAGTGCCGTAAAACTCTTACGAAAACTAAAGAATTCCAGAGTACTATCTTTTCAGTAATTGTTGCATGTTAAACTTGGGCAACACCTATAATGTCAAAAGGTTTTCCTTCTAATGTAACCACGATGACTCTATGCAACGTGTTACATGGATATATATCAAGCCAAAACATTAAAACTCGTGCAACGAAACTACTGAAGGCTTTGCTAAGAACGTGTCATATTTCTAAAAAAAGAAGAAGAAGAAGAAGAAGAAGAAGAAGAAGAAGAAGAAGAAGAAGAAGAAGAAGAAGAAGAAGAAGAAGAAGAAGAAGAAGAAGAAGAAGAAGAAGAAGAAGAAGAAGACG
>NW_004799501.1:5100-12424 GCF_000002075.1 Aplysia californica | reverse complement strand
GGTTGGGATTTTAAAAACTTGTTTAAGGTGTGGGGTGAGGAGAGGTGTGGAATTTTTAAAATGAGTCAAAGGTGTGTGTTGGGGGAATGAGGGGTTAGGTGTCTAAGATGTGTGTATGTGTGTGGGTGGGGATTTCAAAAAAGTGTCTAAGGTGTGTGGTGGAAGGATGTGTGTGTGGTTGGGGGGTGGGGGGTGGGGGGGGGTAAGGCTTTTCAAAAGGTGCCTAAGGTGTTTGGGTGTTTGTTTGTTTGTTGTTCTTTTTTTGGGAGGTGGTCCAGCGTTAATTTCTACTGACAAGAATATCTTACTTTAGACTTGTGTATCTCTTTTTTTCTTGTTTGACGGCGCTCGCAACTGCATAATATGATCATATGAGCGCGCAGGACACGTTGAACTTTTTCAGTTATTAGGACATTTTCAATTTTGAGTGGAGCGCAGCCGAAGCCTACTATTATATATCGACTTTGGACTACCAAGAGATCTTTAACGTGCGCAACTTGCACACGGGACAGCATAGAATTTTAGCCCTTATCCGAGGCCAAGTGCAGATTTTACCTACCATAAGTTCAAAGGTACGGCTGAAAGACAGTATTAATTAAGACAAACCAAGGAGTAGCAGTAGAAAGGCTGCAGAAAGATTCAGGACCTCAGAGGCGTGGGCAATTAAGGAGGTGAGGGGGAGGGGGCAGAAAGCGGAGAAGAAAGCAGACGACAGAACAATGTTAGAGAGCAGGTGAAAGGAACAGATTTCAGACTCGAAATTTTCGGTCACTATCTGGATTCGAACGCAGAACCTATTGAATGAGAGGCGAACATCTTAACCGTTTGACCACGAAAGCCGCCTTATGTATGCCCTTGGGGGGTAAAAGTAACAGAAAATAATTATTCGTTTTTAATTTTTAAAAATTTCTCATTATTTTCTTAGAAACAGACAATAAATCCTCAACGCAAAGTTATTTCACTTAGAAAATAATGACACTTAAGTTATTCTGATTTAAAATATTCTCTCTGTCTGTCTGTCTGTCTGTCTGTCTGTCTGTCTGTCTGTCTCTGTCTCTGTCTCTGTCTCTGTCTCTGTCTCTGTCTCTCTCTCTCTCTCTATCTATCTCTCTCTCCCCCTCTCTCTCTCTCTCTCTCTCTCTCTCTCTCTCTCTCTCTCTCTCTCTCTCCCCTCCCCCCCTCTCTCTCTCCTATTTTTTAAATTAATTTGTTGTTTAGTCAATCTCTTTGAGAAGAAATGAATGTTGTCAATTGTTGAACTGGAAGGGACTGTTCCTTTTGTTGTCTCCAACTCTGAAAACAGCCGCGTAATTTTAACCTGGGCAGTCCATGAGCATTTTGATTGGATGTTTTGTTGTTGTTTTATTGTAGTGGATTTTTTTAGGGGGGTGGTGGTAATTTTTTGTTTACTGCGCTCGCAACTGCAAAAGATCATAAATAATAATATGAGCGCGCGGGACATTTAAAACTTTTTCAGTTGGTAGGAAATTTTGAATTTTGCCCGGGTGGCAGCCGAAGTCTACTCTTATCGATTTTAAACCACCAAGAGCTCTTTAGTGTCCGCAACTTGCACAAGGGTCCTCCGAAAATTTTTCTCCCTTGTCCGAGAAGGCTAGGCGTAGATCTTCCCTACCAGAAGATTAGGGGTGTGGCTGAAAGAAAGCAGTATAATAAGAAGAAGCTAAAAAAAAAAAGAAGATAAAGTCCACGTATGCTGAAAAGTTCTTTAGTAATAGTAGTTCCTTTCCCCATCTATTATAAAACTATCTTTACACAATTTTCTAAAACAGTAGGTTTTTTTTTTCTTTTGGTCTTGATGAAACAAAAAGCTCTGATAAATAGTTATCAAATCATTCAATTCTGGCTGACTAAAACAACTCGGGCACGAAGCCAATTTATGTGGAAAAAAATAGTTACAGCCTTTTTACAAAATCTTAAAACCATGTTTTTACAACAACAACAAAACCTTTAAAGGCAAAACAATAATTTTGCAAACATTGTAAAGACTGAAGCTCCTGAGGGATACTTTCATAGTTTTTTTTTCTGGTCTTGTTTTATGTTTGTTTGTTTGTTGTTGTTGTTGTTGTTGTTGTTGCTGTTGTTGTTGTTGTTGTTATTGTTTTTTGTTTGGGTGTGTGGATTTAAAATTAAAAAATTCTGCATAAGATCATACGAGTGAGCTGGACACATTAAAAAGTTTGGTAGGAATTTTTGCCCAGTTGATGGCCGAAGCCTATTCTTATCGATTTGAGGACCACCGACGGATCTTGAACGTGAGCAACTTGCACTCGAGACCTCCGAGATTTTTCGCTCTTATCCGAAAAGGCTATACGTAAGATCTTAAAACCTAACGTAAGATTATGAGTGTGGTTGAAAGACAATAGTACTAAGGAGTAGAGGGGTAACAGTAGAAAGGCTGCAGAAAGAGTTAGGACCCCAAAGGAGGGGGGAATGGGAGTGGTGAGGGGGAAAAAAGTGGAGATGAAAGCAAAATTAAGAGACAAAATATGATTAGTTAGCAGGAAAGGAAGTGAATGGAGAAAATATGGAGAAGAAAAAATTCCGTCGCTGTCAGGTTTCGAAACTGGCACCTATTGAATGAAAAGCGAACACCGTTCGTTCTCGTTCGTTTCTCAAATTTTCCCTCACAAAAAGTCTAATTTCGATGACGTCATAAATTCTCAACCAATGGAAAACCAGCAGCGTCCTATCGGGGCGTGGCGACTAACTCCTTATGTCCACGACCTGTTCTTTATGTCTGAGCGTGGGTACGTGACGTCACAATGACGTGTCCGAGTTCTCTGTCTGGACGTCACGTGCGTGCAGTGGCCCGTGTCTCTGTAGGCGTGTCCGGCCCCATACAGGGCAACAACGTCTACCTGTTTTTGGTTTTTTTCCTTTTTCTCTTTTATTCTTCCGTTTGTACCGGTGACTGTCGCGGGGAGACACAGGCGTCTGTTTTGTGTCTCCTTTTATTTTCTTGAGCAATATTAATATGCATCCCCTGCCGGCCTGCTAAGCCAGTCACAGTTTCACCAGAGCCCTGTTGGCCAGCGACGTTTCGGGGTGACCCGGGTCGGCCTTCACGGCTAGCGTAACGTCTCAGTGACATAAAGCCACACCGTACTTCACCCAGACCCAGCTATCCCCACGGCGTGGACGAGGGGTTGGACTTTGAGAGACAACAAGCAAACAAAGAAACAAAATAAACAGAAGAACAAAAAAGTATGTGTTATAAAACACAAACTCGTTGTTTATCAACGTTTTATACTCGGGGCAGTTTTGACAGGGGAGAAAAGTGAGTCCTAACAAAGTGTTGACCAAACTTGTTTGTTCCCTTTTTGTGACGCTTCCTGGTGCTACAGGAATTCACGACGGACATAATCCTTTCAGGGTGTGGCCATTGACACCTACAGCGTCTTTAGAGCGTCTTTGTTTAGTCAGTTAGGAAAGAACAACAACCTTTAAAAGTCGTTTCAAAGCAATGTGTGTGTGTGTGTGTGTGTGTGTGTGTGTGTGTGTGTGTGTGTGTGTGTATTGTTGCTGTTGTTGTTGGGGTTTGTTGTTGTTTTTTTTGGGGGGGGGGATGACACGAACACAGCTCTATCAATTTGTCAATTTACAAAATGGAGAAATGTTACTCTTAATTTTATTGAAATAGTATGAAGTAGTATTTGGTAATTAGAATGTATCCAAAGTTTGGATATCCAAGGTTAGATGGTAATGGCAATCAATTTGTATCGACTTAGTAAAAAATGCGCGGCTTTGATGCTTTTTAAAAAAAGTGTGTGGCTCTGATAGTTTCCCGATGATTTCCCCTAGTTCTGTGCCCTCTTCTGTTAACATCTTGACTAAAATAATACTTGTATTTGGGTTGGGAGCAGCAATTCGTAACAGAATTTTAAAAATCAGACGCTTGCAGTGGATCTTCTGCCCACTACATGCATGAGTCAGGGGAAATGAAAGAGCAGGTAAGCTAGTAGCATCCGCAAACATAGAGGGAGTGCTTACCCTTGATCTTCCAACTGTAGTAGCCCTTGTCCGAGATCACCTAGCCAGCAGCCGTGAAGAGGACTCCTTCACGAAGGAAATTGTGATAGAGAAAGGCGTACAGCCTGGTGAAGACAGGAGCAGCAGCCTGCTTGACCCCATCAGACACTACAACAACCAGCTGATGATGGAGACAATCAGCCTGCACACACTGAAATGCACCCTTATGAAGAGGGACGAGGAAGCATGGAGCACCTCGTCATCCTAAATCCCATTTCTACATTCCGGTATTCAAGTATTCAATTCGTGACAGAAACTTTCTTTTGCGTCATTGTCAGGAGTGCATTGTGTCTGGACAATCTCTCTGAATGCTTCAACAGTAATCTCATCGTGTTGGTGTCCTATCAGCCTTGATACCTCTCCTCCATTATCGTAAAATCTTTATGAAATCTTTCACCTTGCTCACCACTAGCATCACAGGTTTTGACTTCTTTTGTATGTTTGTCACTCTCTTGTGACCCGCTATTTTCGGGATGCCTTGATAGTGGAAATAGACTTTGTGCTGTTGAAGCTAGAGGCGTGAACAGAGTGAGCCTGATTCCATGTATGGATTTCTCTGTTGACATCTACCCCTTGGCGCTCATATGACTTTATGCAGTTGCGGGCACCGTAAAACTACCAAAAAAAAAAAGAAGAGGTTTTGGGTAAATCATCTAAATGACTAATTAATTTTGCTCGTGTTGGATCCAAAAAATGGAAGTTTTTTTTAACACAGACTGTTTTGGCCATATTTCTGGAATTTCCTGCTAAAAAGTAAATGGAGAAAATTTGGAGAAGAAAAAATCCCGTCGCTGTCAGGTTTCGAAACCGGGACCTATTGAATGAGAAGCAAACACGGTAACCTCTACCCCCCCCCCTCCCCCTTTCCATTTTCATTTTTCTTACGTTTGTAGCACAGAAACAGTGTCATACTTTAGCTGTTATTGATCACTTACATGTACTTATCCTAGATTAAAAAGTCACACATTTCAATTAAGGAACAACATGCTACTCGGATTCATGAAAGCGAAATTTTAAATCAAACTATAGGCTATGCTGTTTGGAAAATCCTTAATTTTGTCATATTAATTGACATGAAAACCCCCCCAAAAAACAACTTTTTAACAGAGTAAAAACTTGACGTGATATGCAAAAACGAATGTCAGTTTTGAAATCAGCGATCACAAATTAGTTTAAAATAAGTCTTAACCCTAATACCGCAAAAATGTGTGTTGACCAGTGTTGTCAGGGGCGAAGGCTGACTTGTTTGACAGGGTAATCAAAGTGAAACGGGACCAGATATGGCCTGTAGATATGACACAAGAATCTTACTCGAGGCGGCGACTCTGAGTTGTGAATGAAAACAAATCCGGAATTCATATTGTATGTTCAACCGCCAAAATAATCGGGAAAGTATCTTATTAAATATCAGTTCCAACTAAAATTAAATTTAACTTTAGATGTGAATACATAAACACAAAGCAAAGAAGCAGAGACGTCAGTACTAGATCTATATGTTATAGATCTACCAGTGAGTCTAACTCTTTGTTAGAACATGACAATTATCATTTTTAAAATTTTACATTTGGCTGTTTTTGTTAGCCTTCCGCGGCCAGGAGCTGGTGTCATAATCGAGGTCACGATCTGATTATAGGACGGTAAAAAGTCGAGGAAAAAAAGCAAGCACTTGCAACCGTGAAGAGATTGTTAGGAGTTAGTTCCCCTCACATTTGTGAGGTAGACTCGACCAGTGTTAGTTAGCTTACATAATCAGGGCTTGAGATTGATTTTAACTGTGACCCCAAAGGGGTGAACAGGGTATATGTGGCAATGAAACAGCTTAGACTGATATGCACATGTTCCCTTCATCAATATTGGTGGACTCTTCCAGCCTCACTTTAAGCTTACTTAATCAAAGCTTGCGACTGCTTATGGAGTGTCCCGAGAGGGGTGAGGAGGCTATTTCTGTGGCCGTGAAATCGTTTTGAATGTTAGGCATACTGTTCATTGTTGATTACGAACGTCTTTTGACATTTAATTTAAGAGGTTTACGTTTATGGATGAAATTGACAGCGACAATGTTTCAAAATTAGGAAGGGAAGCAGTGATTATTTGATTATATAGACGCTTCGCCCCTGAGTGTTGTTGTTGTTGTTGTTATAATAATAATAATTATTATTATTATCCTCATCATCATCATCATCATCATCATCATCATCATCATCATCATCATCATCATCATCATCATCATTATCATTATTATTATTATTATTATTATTATTATTATTATTGTTATTATTATTATTATTATTATTATTATTATTATTATTATTATTATTATTATTATTATTATTATCATCATCATTATTATTTTTATTACTATTACTGTTATCATCATCATCATTATTTGTTATCATTATTGTCACAAATAACCATGTCCTTAATACACAAAACGTGGCCAACCACATTAAACACAATTGGATGAAATATTTTCTCGATTATTTTGGCTGGTGAAGACACAATAATATGAATCAATTCAGGATTTGTTTCCATTCACAACTCAGTAATGTACGTGGCCTCGAATAAAAAGTTTTGTTAATAAATGTTCCTATAGTGGGAACGTTTTCTTCTTTGGAGTGCCCTCATTTCTACCTGCGGTTCTTTATCTCACTTTGATTACCCTTTCATACAAATCAGTCGGTCCCTCTTGTGGCCTAGAGGTTAAGGTGTTCGCTTCTCATTCAATCGGTCCCGGGTTCGAATCCAAATATTGACGGAACTTTTGCTTCTCTAAAAACATTGTCTACTTTCACCTTCTTTCCTGTTCTCTAACAATGCTCTGTCGTCTGCTTTCGTCTCCACTTTCTGTCCTCACCCCTCACCTCATTTGCCCAACTTCTGAGCTCCTGACTCTTTCTGAAGCCTTTCTACTGCTACTCCTTGGATCCTTCCTTTCTCAGTCGTTTCTTATGGCATCCTGTTACATGTATTATTGTTATTATTGATGCTGTGTGTGTTGATGGGCCCTTTTTTCTGGAAATTTGGGGGGGGGGGGGGGGGGCTTAGTGTGAAGGCGTGTATGATTCTGCAACAATGTTATGACATATTTGGAAAGGGGCCGTTTTTTGTTTCCCTTTGAATGTACAGTTAATACTATTATTATTATTATTATTATTATTATTATTATTATTATTATTATTATTATTATAGTATTATTATTAGTATATTATTATATATTATTATTATATATATAATATATATAATATTATTATATTACCTGGTGGACTTTGAACCA
>NW_004799501.1:0-2332 GCF_000002075.1 Aplysia californica | reverse complement strand
CTCTTCCTCTTCTCCGCTACCGCTCCTCCTCATACTGATCCTCTTCTTCTTCTTCTTCTCCTCTTATTGTTCTTCTGTTCATCATCGTCTTCTTCTTCTTCTTCTTCTTCTTCTTCTTCTTCTTCTTCTTCTTCTTCTTCTTCTTCTTCTTCTTCATTTCTCCTCCTCCTCCATCTACATCTACAGCTATCTACAGCTACAGAGCTCCTCCTCCTCCTCCTCCTCCTCCTCCTCCTCCTCCTCCTCCTCCTCCTCCTCCTCCTCCTCCTCCTCCAAAAGGCGAAGACCGAAACCGGGAATTCCCGTAAACCTATTTGATGTAGAACTGAACACAATATACCCTTTGGCGCAGTCGGCACTCCACAGTGAATATACAATGTCGAAGCAAATGATGGCGATCGCTACAAAAGGACTGAATTTAACTTAAACTGGGCTTTCTTCTTACACATTTGATCTAAATGAAAATACGATTGTGCAAACACTACGTTTCAAGTTATGAGTACTGACAAAATTTAATATTTTTTTCTTTCAGTAGTTTTTGAGAATATACTGTTCGCAAAATTTGGCCTTAGCTCCATTAGTAGTACGTTTATTATTATTATTATTATTATTATTATTATTATTATTATTATTATTATTATTATTATTATTACTATTATTATTATTATTATTATTATTATTATTATTATTATTATTATTATTATTATTATTATTATTATTATTATTATTATTATTATTATTATTATTATAAGTAGTAGTAGCAGCAACAGTAGCAGTAGTAGTGGTAGTAGTAGTAGTAGTAGCAGTAGTAGTAGTAGTAGTAGTAGTAGTAGTAGTAGTAGTAGTAGTAGTAGTAGTAGTAGTAGTAGAAGTAGTAGTAGTAGTAGTAATAGCCTAGTAGTAGTAGTAGTACCTACTTCAAGTGTCATTTATTGCAGTATTACGTGGTATTGTGGTTCTCTAGAGTGCGCCTTTCGGCCAAATACCTCCGATTTCAGCACTCCAGCTCCAGGTCCTAGGACCTACCCTGGGAGCACAGAGAAGAGTTGTTACCGGATCCCACCCATAGCCAGGACTTAATGCTGTCCTTTTCCGCATGATGCTCCCGTCAGTGAACTCCTGGGGCATTTAATGACGTGGTAGTGCCACCTACCACATCACCCCGTCCTGGTAAGAGCATCGCCAGTTGGTCCGGGGCTGCTTATTCAACATATTATTCACAGCAAACCTCTATTACAGTGGCCGTTCCTTATCCGCCACCTGGGACCCACCGGGTCTGGGATGGTCGCCCCAGCCTGGTGTACGCCTCTTGAGACTCACAAAGCTAATAAAATAGAAACTACATTCTAACCTGCTCTAACGGCAATCTGAGGCATTCACCTGTATGAAAAAAACCCTGTTTCCCCCATCTGCCCTTGCGATTTTCTGGATTAGTAGTATTATTACTATATTATTATTATTATTATTATTATTATTATTATTATTATTATTATTATTATTATCATCATCATTACGGCGACACTGTCCAAGAGAATTATCTGTCTCAGAAGCCGAGTTGGATATTTTGTACGCGTTTGTGCTGTGAGGCTAATCCCTGGATAGATCAGGTAGAAAAGATCTGCGCACCGCTCTCTCGGACGTCCGCACGTGTGTGATATTGCACCCTGTGCTTATGGTTCAATTGAGCGGATGCAAGATCCGCTTGCGAGAGAAACTCTTCATCAGAAGAATAAAGTACTAACTTCTACGATTGATTCAAAGTACTTAGTACTTATTTGGTGCCTCTGTAAATATATAATTGATGATCAATTGAGCGGATGCAAGACCCGCTTGCGAGAGAAACTCCTCATGGGAAGCAAAAACATTAACTCCTACATGCTTAAGTACTTATTCATTTGAAAGGCAGATGGAAATTGCTTTTCAAAACAGGAATATCTTTAAATAAAAGCAACAATAAACAATTATATTGTCTGGGCAAGACTAGGATAAATAGAGACTAAAATACTTCCTTGTCAAATAATTTGACAGTATGAAAAAAGTTAATATTTTGCAGTATCAATATATTTTAATGATTATTTCCCTTGTTAATGATTTTAAAAAACCCACCAATAGTGGCGTTTTCCCTCCCTTGCCGGAGCTCCGGAGTTTCCAGAATGAAGTCTCTCCAACCCAAATACTTGAATTACAATATTATTATTATTATTATTATTATTATTATTATTATTATTATTATTATTATTATTATTATTATTATTATTATTATTATTATTATTATTATTATTATCATTATTATTATTATTATTATTATTATTATTATTATTATTATTATGAG
>NW_004799500.1:11440-12612 GCF_000002075.1 Aplysia californica | reverse complement strand
AGAGAGAGAGGGGCATGGAGTCTAGCAGGACTATAAATTTCAATAACGGTAAAACAAGGATGGAACTGTAAAGCTGCCCAAGAGAGAGAGAGAGAGAGAGGGGCATGGAGTCTAGCAGGACTATAAATTTCAATAACGGTAAAACAAGGATGGAACTGTAAAGCTGCCCAAAGAAAATTACCAAATAAAACAAGTAACAAAATTCTAGTGTTCGTATTCTGTATTCCTAATAATAATAATATTAATATTATCAAAACGAGCTCATTTAACTTTATAAAGTAAGTTGCGAGCGCAGTAAAACTTGTACCAAATTAGATCAGTCATTTCATCAACCTTATACAGTTAATTGCGAGCGAAGTAAAACTTTTACCTAGCTATATCAAACATTTTATCCGTAAAACTTTAACCAAACTAAACATAATTTTATCAACAAAATTGGACCAGTTATGGCCTGCTGCCTGTGTAAGTAACTAAGCATCTAGGACTTGGTGGTTTAGAGTTGCCGCCCCTAGCGTGAGAAGACAAAAGTATAAATACCACATCAGCCATCTTGTTCGTATGTTGTAACAAATAGCTACGTTAGATTACAAAGTCCTGTCTGACATTTCTGGTCGTTTTTAGTTACTAAGACGGTGAGGTCAGTGAACAAATGTTCTACCTGCTCTTTCAAAATCCTTAGATTATTCGGAGTCGTTATCAAGACATAAAAAAAAAATACAACTGAAAAATCTCAACATGTAGTGAAACTCAACATTTTAAAAATCAAATCTCAAATCTAGGCACTGAGATGGAACTTTGTAATTCTTGGGAAGCGAAATGGATGACCAGACCTCGGGCGATCAATTTGTTGCTTTTGCAGCGAGCATACTATAAGTTTAGTTTTTAGCAAGAGCTTTATGGCGCTTGAAATACAAATATGTTACACAAGAGCCAGAAATTAGAGGTGTTACTAGAGAGAAGCATACAAAGAAAAGAAGAAAAGATAAGAACAATAGATGTTTGATTGGAAAGAGGAAACAAATCACAACAAAGCACCTTCTGACCACATGTATGAATACTTTGATATATCCTCGCTATATTGGAGTGAACACATTGGAAACGCATTGCAGCGTCCCTGGTGGTAATACCGACCCATTGCATACCAATCGCTTAGTGGTTTTTTTTGGGTTTTT
>NW_004799500.1:8769-9936 GCF_000002075.1 Aplysia californica | reverse complement strand
CGGGCCCCTGACGGGATTCGAACCCACGACCTTACGGTTGCGAGTCCGAGAGCCTAACCACTAGGCCACCGACAGGTTAATTTTGAATGTTCAGTTCGTGGCTGAAAGTTGGGACACCTGGTAGGGAAGTCCAGCCCTCCTGCAATTCGAACCCCGAACCTCTGATGAGTATGTATCCATCTGCTCTATATCGACCCGCTCGAGGTCAGCGAATCTGTCATGTAAAGATAAGTCAGGGACACAGTATCATAATGTAGATGTTTTTTTCATATTATTTAGCAGAAAGACTTACTACCAGATTGAAGACGTTGAGAGGAGGAGGAAGAAAGGGGGTTAGGGTATTTTTGTTTTTGATCCACCTTTTTCCCCCAAGCCCAATCGATTATAATTTAGATCATTTAGAAGACAGGCTTCGATCTTGCCCGTCAGGACCAGTTAAGGCTGAGAGAGATACAATGTCCAGCAGAAAGACAGTAATAATTCGCTCCATCAATGTGAGAATCAAATTCGGGTCTTCTGATTGCGATGGCATTACTCTACAGACGCCGTTTGAAGAAGTCATTGGCTAAACTGATGATGTCTGAATCACATTCACTGCACGTTTCTTCAGCTCCTTACTTCGCTACACATTGGTGACATATTATACTACATGTATATTATACAGAGGTCCTGCCTGTTTAATTTTCGAATATTGAATACTTCAACACGAAAACTTTTAACAATTCTACATGAAAGCAACAACAAACTACGGATCTGAATTTTCATTTAGTTAGATAATATGACATCACCAGCGTTTTTACCATTAGTTTTCAGTTGTAATACTTTAGTAGTAGATAATAATATGTACATTGTATTTGTATTTGATTTCTAAGATTACGAACGCTCTTTGTGTCAACGAGGGGGTAAAAAACACCTACATTTAGAAAATAAATATTATGAATTTTAATAAGCTCTAAGGATGGACGCGCTGTCAACTCCCTTGGTGGTACCAAAAACTAAACTGCGCAACGGATGATACTGGTTCGAATCTTCCAAAGATTATTGTAATTAATTTCAAGGAACGAAACGAGGAAATAGTACTCTTTTCATTTCATTTTAAGGTTCGTCAAAAGAATTACACACACAGACAAACAAACAAACACACACACACACACACACACATACACA
>NW_004799500.1:3321-8136 GCF_000002075.1 Aplysia californica | reverse complement strand
GAGAGAGAGAGAGAGAGAGAAAGAGAGAGAGAGAAAGAAAAAAAAAAGAGAGAGAGAGAGCGAGAGAGATAAAAAGAAAGAGAAATAGAGAGAGAGAGAGAGATCAAGCAAGCATAGAGTTTTCGCTCACTCGCCGTGTTCGCCGTAATTTGTACAGCTGTGATGAGCGGGGAGGACTTGTGAACTTGTGAACTTGTGAGCGAAAGTTGTTGGTTTATACCATGAGACTGCCGTAAATCTGGTGCAGGCTACCGTCAGAATTGCCTTGATATCTCGCCGACTTCTGTGTTTGTTTTCGTTTGGGTGGTCAGATAAATACCCAGCCGAGAAGATGTTTTACGTGTCCTTTTACGAAAATAGCTTCCCAAAGGTGTAACGTGTTTTTGTTTCATTTTGAACTTTTGACTTCCAGAAGGATTGGTTTGAGGAAAGTGTACGTTATTAGATCTATTATTTTATTCTTGACATTGGTTACATTTTTTAAAATAAGCGACTTGATTTTTTTTCTATTGAGCCGTGATTTTCGAAGTGTTAAGTGATTTATAACTACTAGATATCTAGACTAGTATGTGTAGAGAAAGCTTTGCTATAATACTATTAGGCTAATTCATCATATCCTTGGCGTAGATTACCTAAAAGAAATACTTAATATTTTACATTGAGCCGTGATTTTTTAATAGTGGGAACGTGATTTATAGTTGCAAGTCTATGTGTAAAGAAAGATTTGCTATATTATCTTTGTTATTATTAGGCCATTATTATATCCTTGGCATAGATTACCTAAAAAAGACTTTGATTTTTTTACATAGGTCCGTGATTTTCGAAAAGTGTGAACCTGATTTATCGCAATAAGTCTGTGTGTAGAGAAAGATTTTCCTATTTTATTAGGTTACTATTATATCCTTGACAAAGATTATGTAAAAAAAACCCCACAACAAACATAACAAAACAAAAAGTTTTGAAAACCCACAAAAGCGGCCGGATACTTTTTTTAAAACATCTAAGCCGTGATTTTTGAATAGTGGAGATGTAGGCCCCTATTTTATAACTAGGACTACTGATCTATGAGAAGAGAAAATTTCACAATAATCATTACCATATCCTTGCCCCTGATTACTTAAAGAACATGGCAGGATGTTTTACTTCTTGCGGTGATTTTTTTATTGTGTAAATGTTGTTTGTAACTACCTTTCCCTTCACACATAGGTGTGTAGAGGCAATTATACGTTGGCGTTCGGATAGCTTTTCCTGTGGCAGACAGACACACACACACCACACATACACATCTTTGACACTGATTAGGCAAACATTATTAAATAAGAAAAGATGTGATTTTAACAAATGCATGCACTTCAAAGTGTGATTTTGAATAGTAAGAGCGTGATTTATAGCAACCACTCTATAGATAGAGGGGATTGACTAAAATATATCTTTATTAAAGATTATAAAAAAAAAGGAATTGTGCTTTTTCCTTGACAGTTATGACATCCGAATAGTAAAAACGACATTTATAGCTATTGTAAAATACCACCAAAAAGCCTCACGACAACTAAAACTAGATTGTCTTTCTAATTCTTTTCACGTTACACTGTCTCTCTCTCACGTGAGCCTCTAAAACAACAACAACAACAACAACAACAACAACAACAACAACAATGACAACAACAACAAAAACAACAACATTAGATCAAAATGAGTACGTGTAGGATATCGGCCTTTTTGCCATTGTGTCAAGATGTCGAGATTTGTCCGCCCCCCCCCCCCCACCCCCATCCTCGGAATTACGTCGTTAACCCCATCAAGACGCCAGCACGAGGGTGTCTGCTTCTATTGATTGCTTTTAACTCCCCGTCGACATTTCACAAACAACCGACTCCGGATTTTTCTCCTCTGGTCTTAGGTTGTTAGCCCACTGCTGCTCCTCGACTCGCTATTTCGATCGAAAACATAACATATCGGCGTGACGTACGCTTTCGATTTTGTTCACTATCGTAGGATCTTTACGATCAACTTGACAAGTCTGTCGAGGACTTATAGAGCGGTTTCGCCCAGCAAGCCTAATTAGATTGATGTCGATGGAGTAACTGTTGAGAGCTATAAAAATCTCCCCAGTAAAGTGAGTGATAAAAGATGAGACCACGTTAATACGTTACCGTCACTGACTATCGGCCGTATGTGAGAGCACAGCTTGAAGATCACACTTGGTCTCTAGGCAGACCGGACAACACTAAAAGTCCTCATCAATCTGGGCGAACGCTGAAGAAGTTGTTGTTGTTGCTCTCTCACACAAACACAAACATACACGCACACGCATACGAGCGCGTAAAATCCTTTCCGTTACGCACTCACAATTATATGACTAATCCGAGGAAAACTGAAGAGTCTCAAAACTGAAAACTCACCCAGAGAATGTTGATGATGATTTTCACTTTCAAATCACGGAGAGGGCAAAAGCCCGTGAGCCGTGACAAGAGGAAAGTATCCAAAGCACAGATGACGAACAGAAGTAGGCTCTCTTTATTTCGTAATTACGCGCGCAGTCACCAAATAATTGGTTTTGTTTTCAAAGACGACTTGAAATGGCACTATCGAGTATAGCCCTTGAAGGCCCGCCGTCTTGTATAGCTCTATGATCCAGTAAGGAAGTCGGAGGTGCCACACCAGTTCCCGCAACACGATCCACACAGTAGCTTTACCATGGGGCTAACCGGACTGCTCACTTTTCGCATCGCACAGTCGAATGTCCTCTTTTAGGAAAACAATCCCGAAACTTTTGAACACATCTTTTTTTTTCCTCCCTCTCTCTTCTCTTTCTCGTTCTGTCTCTCTCTCTCTCTCTCCCTTCTGGGGGGAGAAAAATGATTCCAGTTCCGTCTCCAATAACGCCACCCCGATAACCAACCACGTCGTTTCGTACAGCCCCGGTGTCGAGTTGAATTTGTAGGCTTGTACCAGTTGGCCTCCAAGCCCCGCCCCCTCAGGGGAAGTCAATCGCTTTGTTTCGCCGCGGTTTCCCCCGTCTGTTTTCGCAGCCGCGCTCAGACCAGGCGCGCGACGGTGCCGTGCCTGGCTGCCATTGGTTGTGCGGCGAGAGGCGAGTTGTAAGGGGATTTACTTTCGAAAAATTCGATGACGGGAGAGAGGGGGAGATCAGAAGCGGAGCAGATTAAGACCTTCCCCCTGGCCTGGACTTTTGCTTCCCCCTCCTCCTACCTCCCACTGCATCCCAGGCAAAAAGGCTGAACATTTCATTCCCCTGATAAACCTTCTTACTCCAACTCCACGAGTTACGGGAGAAATAAGGACGCGCCTAGCAGCGACACCAAAGCCTTTTCCGTATTCCTTCATTTATCGGTTTTTTGTTCCGCACCACGGGTTCTTCACGGAAGTGAACAAGTCACAGATTAGATCGCTCGTTCCCATAACTCTCTCTGCATGTACGTAATTTGAAGACAGAATCAGTATCCAACCAGAAAAGAAACATGAGCAAAACTGCATGACGCCTTGCGCAGGCTTTCGATATTAAACTTTCGGACTCGCAAATACTAAATTTAGCTTTTGAAAACATAATCTGCATTCTTGTATGAAACAGTCCGTTACCTAACTTAGCCGTCTGGTGATTTGCCTACCTGGTTGTAGGAGAGCGATCCTCCAAAGATGTCCCGTAATTATTATGCTTAGCTTTGAAATGTTCTGCACGTAGACTTTGGCGCCGTGAGAGTGAGAGTTCATCTTTTTCATCACAGCCGTTTTCAACTGTTTCTTTTGTTCTCATATCTATTCTTTAAAAACGAAAATAGTCTTACAATTCTTTGTAATTTTCTTTCTTTAAAAACAAAACAAAAAACAAACAAAAACAAAAAATCTTCGTCCGTGCTGATGTTGGCTTACCTTGGAGAAGGAACTTTCGATCATTTATCAGCAGTTTTTCACCTGTTTTGAAGCTTCCCCCATTTTATACAATCATAACAAGCAATGTTAGTTAGCACATGTCGTATTCTTTTCAGGGTTCTCTTTGCAACGTTCACCATCAAATTTCTGTCGGAAAGCGCGCAGCATTTTGTCATACAACAGACGAAAGATGCACTCATTATTGACTGGTGACGTCAGCAACGTTTATTTTTCTTTACTTCACCCTGGAGTTATTTGCAGATTCTGACACGCTCTTGTATCTTTGGCAGCAGTGTCAGTGGTGTAGCTGTTAGACACTTCGTCCTTACATGCCGAGGACGTGAGTTCAATTCCTTCTTGGAGAGGATTTTTAATCAAATCTCTGCTTGTCTGTTGGGACGTTGTTTCCGTTTCAGAGCGGATTCCTCCTGTCTGAAAGGGTCAAAGTAGCCCGCCTCTAAATTATAACAGGGTTGAAAGGGACGTGAAACATCTGAAGACTACAGCGGAAAAACGACTGTAGTCACAAGCTGAAAATCGTGAGGGTACCAGTTTTGAATGCTTGTTGACCCATATCTGTATTTCTGTTTAACTGTTGGTTGATTATTGTTGTTAGATTTCGCATTCAACAGCATTTAACAATAAACCACCAGTCAAACAAATATGAAGTCATGAGTCCACAAGCTTTTGAAATTGGCACCCTCACAATTTCTAGTTTGTGACTACAGTCGTTTTTCCCTTGTGCTCTTCATCTACAATTAGAACTATTTTCTAAAAATATTTGGCTGCTTTGTAACCACTGCACACATGTTAGCACACGCATTTCTGCACCAGAGAAAGTCCATTTTCCAAGAAATATAAGAAACGTGTGAAGTTGCTTCAAGGCCTGAGTAATTCCATAATAAATAAATTCAGAAAGGAAAT
>NW_004799500.1:0-998 GCF_000002075.1 Aplysia californica | reverse complement strand
CCACCACCATCATCATCATCATCATCATCATCATCATCATCATCATCATCATCATCATCATCATCATCATCATCATCATCATCATCATCATCATTTGTAATAAGAATAATAAAAAACCCAGGTGGTAAGACAAGCTGGCGGTACCTAAACGCCTGTCTTTAAATCTCTGTCGCACCTGCAAGGGTTTCTCAAACTACTGAGCTGGATAATACCATTTGGCTTTTGCAACACGACACTAAAGTCAGTGTCACCATACATTGTGTTTACTCTACATCTACGAAAGCCTACGGTGTAAGGGGACACTTGAAGTCAAGTAATGTCTTGTAATTTATTGGACGATTTGTCTCTGGGTATCGTGTGTTTGTTGTGTGCTTTGGCGGTCTACGAAGATACTGGGGTGGGGGTAGGGGTGGTATGGGTGGAGAGAGGGGTGAGGAAGGGGGGGAGGGGAGTAGTGGATAGAGAGAGTGGGGAGGGGTAGGTGTTGAGAGGGGAGGAGGGAGGGAGAGAGTGGATGAAGATGTCTTGCACTAGGGAGGGGGTAGGTGGGCACGAGAGATCCCACACAGGAAAAAAAGAGGGTGTGGGGGTGGGGAAGGGGGCACCCATATACCGACTCTTGAACACACGCCTCGAATGCGAACAGTTTTGGATTGTCTTTTAGTTACAAAATAAACGTGCTCAAATACAGTACATGTAATTGTTCTTGACTCTACTGTGTTTCGGAGTTTGCAGTTTTTGTTGATTACAAAAAATAGTGGCACTTTTGTGGGAAATTCTCTTCGAATATGGATATTAAGGATTGTTATCTAATGTCAATGTATACGTTCTCTATGAATACTATTTTTTTTCCTTTATTGTCATTCTGAGTTTACAGTTTTTGTTGGATTGCAAAAGGTGTAACAACGCTGTAGGACATTCGTTTCAAATGGATATTAAGGATTGTTATTTGGTGACAAGTTCTCTGAAATATTATTTTACCTCTCTTATTCCCGATA
>NW_004799499.1:10121-11942 GCF_000002075.1 Aplysia californica | reverse complement strand
AGATAGATAGATAGATAGATAGATAGATAGATAGATAGATAGATAGATAGATAGATAGATAGATAGATACTCTAAAATAGGAGGATAACTGCGTTATTCATACTTTGCCAATTCTGCATTCTTAGTCTGAAACTTCACCCGGCAGACGACATGATCCGCACTAGAGGCCAACAATTCGTATTTCTGATTTGTATAATATGATGATTTACGACAGGTCGCAATAGTGTCTTTGTTCCCCTTCTCATCAGTTATCATCATTACCCAGTGCCTTGCCGACTGGCGTGGGCGATCATGGAAATAAAACTTCCGAACCGCTTAACTTTCGAATTTGAAAAAAAATGAACGGTGGTTCAGAATCATTTAAAGGGTGCACAGTTTTACAGGGGAGTCTGAAGTCACTGTTGTTTAATGTTCAGTTTTTCATTAGTTTCGTTTAGATCTAATCTTGGGAAAGTCCGTCTTCTAAGACGCCATTGTAAACAAGTGAGGCTTCCGTTCGCAAAGAGTACGTGCACTGATCCCACAATGTCTTGACGATCCATTCTTTTGAGTCCGTTCATCAAACGGGAAACCCAGCTATCTATTATTAGTATTCTATATTTGGCAACTTGGAAACACCTGTGTCACTTTTCCCATAAAACTACGACAGCTACAGAGTTGAAAGTTGGCAGGTACCTGCAAAAAGATAGATAGGTCCCCATGACGGAGCCCGATTTTGGATTTATTCATTTCCTGAATTTAGACAAATATATTTGACAAAAAGTTCCCGCCCTTCTCTGGCCTTTGTGATGATTACAGTGAGAAACGAAACAAATCGGAGTAGCTGCCGGAAGTGATATTTCGCGAGGCGCATTTTGTTTGAGAGTACAGATCTAGACCTTCAAAGTTTTTGCTCTCTTCCAGTAGAGTGTAAAAATATCGTTAGTAGTCAGTATAGACCAATGACTTTTAGTTGATGTTAATGCACCGAACATTCCTTTCATCGAAAGTGCATCATGTCAATGTACTGGATTGTATAGTACAAACCAGTGGCAAAACACAGGGTACGGTACCTAGAGTCTTTCCAACGCCCACACAGGTATTTATAGTTTTTTTTACGTCAACGACACAGGGCATTTCTAATTTTCCTAGAGACCTTCGAGCAGCGGCCGTGATGTCAGAGTACACGTCTATGGTGGACTAACTACATCTAGAGTGGCTGTGATGTAAGAGTACACGTCTATGGTGGACTAACTACATCTAGAGTGGCTGTGATGTAAGAGTACACGTCTATGGTGGACTAACTACATCTAGAGTGGCCGTGATGTCAGAGTACACGTCTATGGTGGACTAACTACATCTATAAATAGACCAACAAAAACTCTGACGTCACAGGTCTGAAATATACACATTACACAATGCGCTATCTTAGAACCACAGAGTTCTATATGACATTTTGGGTCGCTCTGAGTTACTAAGACCATGCCATCAGAAACCAAATCTTCTGTCTGTTTCATCAACATTGTCAAATAATTCAGAGTCGTTATCTAGATATTCAAAGAATTGCGTTCGAAAAAGGTTGACACATAATGTGAAATTCCAAATTGTTGACGTCAAATTTCTCCACACTTGATAGTGAGCAGAGAGAACGTTGTGGCTCTAG
The DNA here is from genome assembly GCF_000002075.1 of Aplysia californica. Taxonomy (NCBI): domain Eukaryota; kingdom Metazoa; phylum Mollusca; class Gastropoda; order Aplysiida; family Aplysiidae; genus Aplysia; species Aplysia californica. Next base: position 10,300 of record NW_004799499.1, on the reverse strand, counting down.
GGAGGGGAGCGACAGACAGAATGTTGTGGCTCAAGGGAGGGGAGCGACAGACAGAATGTTGTGGCTCTAGGGAGGGGAGCGACAGACAGAATGTTGTGGCTCTAGGGAGGGGAGCGACAGACAGAATGTTGTGGCTCTAGGGAGGGTGGCGACATGACTCATCATGACGGACGTACCAG
>NW_004799499.1:6779-8322 GCF_000002075.1 Aplysia californica | reverse complement strand
ATATATGTGTGTGTGTGTGAGGCATCTTGGTGGGATCAGGCTCTCGTCAAAATAATGAAATCGAAGTAACCGGCATTTTTCCATCCGCTTGGCGATTTATAAAATCACTGTTTTGTTTTTATTGGCACAAAATCTTATTATAATTGTGTCCTTTTAAAAAGACATTTCCGTGTGTATTTTACTGAAACACGTTGATTAAAGGCGCACACAATGTAGATATTCAGTTTCCATGGACTTTCAAGCTTAGGAAGTCACCAAAGTGAGTGGCCATTTTCTCCCTAATTTTACATCTGAAACCAGAGATGCCCACCTCCTTCACTGACATATGGGGGCAGGGTGGTGTTTGATAGACTAGAGCTCTTGGGGAGCGAGGTAGGTGCTCACATTGTTCATGTACAGGGGGGGGGGGCACTCCAGCCATGCCGATGAGTATAAGAAGCCCTCATGTCTCACACGTGTGACGTCACTGCCGCGAACTCCAGTTTGATATATAGAATCTTTGGTTCTGTACTCAAGTTCGCGCTACATCGCAAAAGCCGGGCACAGGGACCGACCGGAAGTGGGAGGGAAAAGACGTAGCACAGCGCGCATCAGACGTGAATTGTTCCAGAGCAAACTTAAACACTTCTCTCTTGCCTCATTTTGACGCCGGGGCCTAATCAACGTAATCCATGAGATGTATTATGGGCCTATACTTTCTCACAATGATAACACTGTCATTCAAGATCAATTCATTTTTTCAGCTTGAAATGATCAGAAATATAAAAGACGTATAAAAACATAATAAATGTGTCCCTGCCGGTCAGTATCGATCATATGAAGTAAATTTGAAAACTGAGTTAACATTACTTTCCAAAACTATCACCTTTTCCCTACAATTTGAAACAAGAATGAAGTAAATATGACCATATTTAACAAAAGACAGAACTTTTAATTGTGCGAGGTGAAGGAGAAAAGGAGAAAATGGCCTCCAAAGTTGAGCAACATGTTTCCATAGCAATGGGGGTCTTAGAATTAAGACAGAGATTTGACATTTAGCAGTTATCACTGGTTAGAATGCCCGCCGGGAGAACACTGTGAACAACAGAAAGGTGACGCATATTGGCGATCAACAACATGCTCTATTCGCTTTACAGTATGTCTATGACATCATCATCATCATCATCATCATCATCATCATCATCATCATCATCATCATCATCATCATCATTGCCTTTTTCCAAGTGGGTCATGGTATAGGCCACGAACAAACACTTTCCACCTTTACCAATCGAGGGCTAGCCTCTTGATATTATTTCATGTCTTCCCACTTTTCTGTACATCAATTTCTGTGACTCTCTTCAGGTTCCACGTGGTCTTCCTCTTAGGTTTTTACCCTGTGGGTTCCAAATCCAACAGTTGATTACCCCAGAAGACTCTAGAATATTCAGACATCCTCAGCTTCCGCGGAGCAAAGAGTGCAAGCAACGGATCAATCTCCCAAACGCGAACAATCAGACAAAATATCTCGCTGTCTTTCGCCGGGTTGTAATAATAATAATAA
>NW_004799499.1:5296-6583 GCF_000002075.1 Aplysia californica | reverse complement strand
TAATAAAAATAGATAGATAGTATTTGTATAGCGCAAAGCCCCACTCAACAGCAAGCTGTATGCGCTTCACAATCTATACTATTACCCCAACAGACCTGAGAGCATTCTGAAATAACCTCCACTTCCCGGGAAGCATACAGTGCAAGCAGCCATTTGTAGGCGCTAAACACTAACATACTGACAAGATCTTTCGCTGTCTAAGGCCGGGTTCCCATTCCCACCTGGGTGAAGTGAGGAAAATTCGCGTAAAGTGCCTTTCCTAGGACACAAGGTCGAGCCCGTGGCTTGAACCCCCGGACCCGCAACCTCTCAAGTACGAGTCCGGTGACCACTAACTAGGCCACCGACGCCACAATATGGCTACCCATCGTCACCTTCGTCAAGGAAAGAACATTCTAGTGCAGTCAAAAATTCGTGGCGCAACTATCTTCAAATATCTCTTAAACGGGAGAATCACTTTGCACGGCAGTTTGCATCAATTTGTCTTAACGTACTCCCATTTTCCCCACAACAATTATTATTGAAGCTAGATATCTAGATTAAAACGATTTTCCCCATGAATTCATATTTAATATTAGAAATCTCCGTCACGCGGAAATGGGATTGTTCACAGCACTTCCCTCTCTTCACACACATTTTGTATACGTTTAAGGCGTACGTCATAGCTCACCAATGGCATATTTTTGCTGCAAACCTTGCTACAAGAAATTAATTTTATAATGAGCACATTTTTTGCGCTAAAGGTTCTCAAAACATGCGTTCAATAAGCGTAAAGTCTCGATTAGAAAACAGTGACAGACTTGCTTTTAAAAGGGATATTGCCCGAGCTGTAAACTTTCTAAAAGCTGTAGAAACCATTAGTTGGATTTTTATATTAGTGTTTATGAAGGAATGTTCAAGAAAACAGTGTACAGGTGTTTTAAAAAATATTCACCAGTTAAGACAAATTGATACAAGTCATTGTGCAAACGTTGGAGAATGTATAGTTCAAAAGTTAAGGAGATATTTGACAAGTTACGCCACAGATCTTTGATCACACTAAAATGTCAAGTTTCTTTCCCCAGCCTTCAACGTGATTCAACTCAACAACTTACGGTTGCAAGTATGAGACGCCACACAACAACAGTAACAACAGCTGCAACAACAGCAGCCTCAGCCGCAGCAGCAGCAACAAAACAACAACAATAACAACAACAACAATAACAATAACAACAATATTAACAAAATTAAAACAAGCTACCAGTGCACATCGCAGTTCCTGAAAGAAGGAGGAGGAGGAGGAGTGAT
>NW_004799499.1:0-1148 GCF_000002075.1 Aplysia californica | reverse complement strand
GTGAGCCAGAGAGAGAGAGAGAGAGAGAGAGAGAGAGAGAGAGAGAGAGAGAGAGATTCCAGCTTCATAGATCACAGCTATTGTTGAAATATTGAACACTCACGTTAAGAAAACACAATTATCTGTTGGTTGTTACAAGTAGGCAAACTGGGGGAAAAACTCAGATTGCAACCAAACCTGAGAGTGTAGCGACCGACATAAAAAGCTACTTAAGATAATAGGATGGCAAAGAAATGAGGCTGACGCCAGCGTTATAGATCAGAACTAGATCTAAGCATGGGGGTAGTTTCCCCAGATCAAACGCCGTGATTTAATTGGAAATTCTCATTGAAAAATACCAGTCTCTTTTTGCTGTTACAAGTAGGTATTCAAAAAATAAATCGATAATTGCCAAACCTGACAATGTGACGACCGTCATCACGAGTTTATAAAGATATAAGGATGACAAAGATATAATAAAACAAGGCTGAATCCAGTTTTACAGATCACGACTAGGCTTGGATAGAGTTTAATCAGTACAAAGGTGCTTGTAAAAATTGCAAAGATTGTTATAAAACATAATTATATCTGTTGGATGCTACGAGTAGGCATACTGTAAAATACATAGATTACAACCCAATCTGAGAGTGTAACGACAGATATAGTTACTCAAGAAATTAAGATGACACATCAACGAGGCTGATTCCAAACTTTCACATCACTACTAGGCTTGGATAGAGTCTAGTCGGAACGAATGTGCTTGTAAAATTGCACAACCAGGTTGAAAAGCACCATGAACAGTTTGGTTGTTACATCTAGGCATACTCAGAACAAGAACGGCTTCAACCCAAACTAAGAACGTAACGAATGACACAAAACGTTATTGAAGAAAATAGGAAAACAAAGAACTGAGGGTGTTGTTTCCAGCTTATAAGACAATAACTAGGTTTGGTTTGATTGATTGCTTGGGTAGATGTTTTACGGCACTATCGACACAATAACTAGGTTTGGGTAGAGTTTCATCACTGCAAAGGTGTTTGTAAATTGCACACCTAGGTGGTTCCAAGGGCCCTGTCCAAGAGACAGGGGAGCAAAGAATAGGACCACTGTATCCGTACCGCGCATGTCATAGAAGGCGCCTAAGGTCGGTTGGGAAGAGGTTGGCAGAT
>NW_004799498.1:11509-14330 GCF_000002075.1 Aplysia californica | reverse complement strand
TTTGTATATGCGTGTCTGCGTGAAGTTAAAATAGGACATTCGGGATGGGAGAATGTGAGGGAAGAGACAGACAGACACGGACAGACAAACAGACAGAGAGAGGGGAGAGAGACTAGAGAGATTTCTGGGGTTTCCTTTTGTTTTGATAGCAGTTTTACGGCGCTTGCAACTACATAAGGTCATATATGAGCCCGCGGGACACACCAAACATTTTCTGTTGGTAGGAAATTTTGAATTTTGCCCGGGTGGCGGCCGAAGCCTACTGTTATCGATTTAAGACCACCAAGGAATCTTTAACGTGCACAACTTGCACCCAGTAACTCCGAGATTTTTCGCCCTTGTCTGAGAAGGTTAGGTGTAGATCTTTCCAACCAGAATATCAGGGGTGTGGCTGAAAGACAGCAGTAAGAAGGAGCAAGGGAGAAGCAGTAGAAAGGCTGCAGAAAGAGTCAGGAGCCCAGAGGAGGGGGGCAAAGGAGGTGACGGGGTGGGGACAGAAAGTGGAGACGAAAGCAGACGACAGAACTCAGAACATTGCTGGAGAGAAGGAAAGGAGGAGAAAGGAGACAATTTTAGAGAAGGAAATGATTCCGCCACGATCCGGATCCGAACCAGGGGCCTTTGAATGAGAGACGAACACCTTAACCCCCAGCGAGAGAGAGAGAGAGAGAGAGAGAGAGAGAGAGAGAGAGAGGGGGGGGGGGGGAGAGAGAGAGAGAGAGAGAGAGAGAGAGAGAGAGAGAGAGAGAGAGAGAGGAGGGGAGGGAGAGGGACTACCCTTTAATTGGCTGGAGTGGTGCGCTCTACAGAACAAGAGTGAATTGAAAATACATTTTTGAAATACATGTAAGCTGTTGCTCTCACAACCGAAGTCGTGGGTTCGAACCCCATCACGGTCTGGACGCTATGTCCTTGGGAAAGGCACTTTTCACTTTATGCGACTTTTCCTCGCTTCACTCAGATGGGAATGGGTGCCCAGATACATGTATAAACAGCCAAAGATCTTGTCAGGGTTTGAGTGCTGTATCATCAGCAGCTTACACTGTATGCTTCCCGGGAAGCCAAGAATGTTTCGGAGAATTCTACTCTAGGGTTCACTGGGGTAGTACAGCGCAAAGATCATGCTGCAGAATGTGGCTATGTGCTACATGAAGGCTATGTGCTACATGAAGGCTATGTGCTACATGAAGGCTATGTGTTACATGAAGGCTGTGTGCTACATAAAGGCTATGCGCTACATGAAAGATAGTTTTTGTCATTGATAAATGCGTCAGAGGGCACATTCTAGAAATTCAAGTTCATAAATTTCCCCCCAGGCATGAAGCCGAGAAAGGGATGTTATCCCGGCAAATAGCCTTTAACTTTAATATTCAAACGTGAAAACCTCCCTGTACACACAGACTTTCTGCGCGTGTTCCGACCTCCAGCTGGAACCTGTCCTGTGTCACACATGACGATTGGCTAGTCTGTAAATATACCACACCTGGGTCTGTGGACTGCTACACACAGATGTACTTTATGCCCACATGGACACAATTAGGATCATTCAGGAGGCAGACTTCAACCCTGTCTATCAGGGCCAACCCGGGCTGAGACGGATCCAACATCCCAGCAGAAAGACAGAAATACTCTAAAAATTCTCCCTATCCCTACTATATATGGGAATCAATCTGGGATCTCCTGGGTGTGAAAGCAAAGCATCTAACCACTACACCACAGACATCAGTCTGAGTTCTTTCCCTTCTGCTTCAGTAACTTTTCTAAAAGTGAGTTACACTGGAGTCCGTTTAAACCAAACTCAAACACGCTTAACTTGTCAACTGTAGTACACCGAACAAAAATTAAATCCCTGATTTTTGTTCTTCTATTCGAGCATTTTGTGTAGACCAAAGAAAAGCCCAGTCTGGCAGATTTCTGTTGAAGCGGACGCCACTGTATACCTCTCTGGTGTTTCAAAACATAACAAATGTATCCATCAGAAGAACTGACAAAACCAGTAGTCACAACACTGTTATTTTCATACTTTTATTTCCATTTTCCACATATCGTCATGAACATAGAATCCTTCAATGTCAAACATTACATTCCATGTACACAAAACAGGCATTTCTGTAGACTCAAATGTGATATAAATACCAAACTGACATCCATGCTGTATGACTTTCGCCCATGCACGCACGTATGCATGCTCACACACACAGACACATACACACATTATCACCTCAGAACTATTGTGTCTTCTCTACTTCAGTACACTTTGGACAAAATAGTTCTGAGGCCTCAACATGCATACACATCCACATACACACACTGTCTCACAGGAAATGAGAAACAAATCCTGAAGATTAAACATATAATATATACCAGCATAATTATTTCAACATGGATCAATGTTATCATATCTTATCTACAAATGTTACCGTTTGGCTAGGTCCATTCAGAGACGGACGCTTAAATTCAGAGGTCCTGCCTCTTGAATAACCTTACGGCGTTGCAACGCATATCAAATCCTTACAGTTTCAAATTGGAAAGACACAGCATGCTTCCCTTCCAATTCCAGGAACATGGGAGGTACATCAGAAGTTACCCCAAGATCAACTAGAAATAAAAATCTTCAACAGATACACAAAAGTAACAATATTCTTGCTAACCATTGCAATTACTCAAAGTAAAGACTTTCGAGATCTACTCAAAAATAAAAACTTTAGACATCTACTCAAAGCAAAGATTTTAAGGACGGTGTAAATATGTTGTTCTGGAGTTGAAGATGGAAATAGAATTGGCAAGAAATCCTTGATATAAACAAATTACTGTCACCAGA
>NW_004799498.1:7676-11388 GCF_000002075.1 Aplysia californica | reverse complement strand
GAGAGAGAGAGAGAGAGAGAGAGAGAGAGAGAGAGAGAGAGAGAGAGAGAGGAGGGGAGGGAGAGGGACTACCCTTTAATTGGCTGGAGTGGTGCGCTCTACAGAACAAGAGTGAATTGAAAATACATTTTTAAAATACATGTAAGCTGTTGCTCTCACAACCGAAGTCGTGGGTTCGAACCCCATCACGGTCTGGACGCTATGTCCTTGGGAAAGGCACTTTTCACTTTATGCGACTTTTCCTCGCTTCACTCAGATGGGAATGGGTGCCCAGATACATGTATAAACAGCCAAAGATCTTGTCAGGGTTTGAGTGCTGTATCATCAGCAGCTTACACTGTATGCTTCCCGGGAAGCCAAGAATGTTTCGGAGAATTCTACTCTAGGGTTCACTGGGGTAGTACAGCGCAAAGATCATGCTGCAGAATGTGGCTATGTGCTACATGAAGGCTATGTGCTACACGAAGGCTATGTGCTACATGAAGGCTATGTGCAAGTGCTACATGAAGGCTATGTGCTACATGAAGGCTATGTGTTACATGAAGGCTGTGTGCTACATAAAGGCTATGCGCTACATGAAAGATAGTTTTTGTCATTGATAAATGCGTCAGAGGGCACATTCTAGAAATTCAAGTTCATAAATTTCCCCCCAGGCATGAAGCCGAGAAAGGGATGTTATCCCGACAAATAGCCTTTAACTTTAATATTCAAACGTGATTACCTCCCTGTACAGACAGACTTTCTGCGCGTGTTCCGACCTCCAGCTGGAACCTGTCCCGTGTCACACATGACAACGATTGGCTAGTCTGTAAATATACCACACCTGGGTCTGTGGACTGCTACACACAGATGTACTTTATGCCCACATGGACACAATTAGGATCATTCAGGAGGCAGACTTCAACCCTGTCTATCAGGGCCAACCCGGGCTGAGACGGATCCAACATCCCAGCAGAAAGACAGAAATACTCTAAAAATTCTCCCTATCCCTACTATATATGGGAATCAATCTGGGATCTCCTGGGTGTGAAAGCAAAGCATCTAACCACTACACCACAGACATCAGTCTGAGTTCTTTCCCTTCTGCTTCAGTAACTTTTCTAAAAGTGAGTTACACTGGAGTCCGTTTAAACCAAACTCAAACACGCTTAACTTGTCAACTGTAGTACACCGAAAAAAAATTAAATCCCTGATTTTTTTTCTTCTATTCGAGCATTTTCTGTAGACCAAAGAAAAGCCCAGTCTGGCAGATTTCTGTTCAAGCGGACGCCACTGTATACCTCTCTGGTGTTTCAAAACATAACAAATGTATCCATCAGAAGAACTTACAAAACCAGTAGTCACAACACTGTTATTTTCATACTTTTATTTCCATTTTCCACATATCGTCATGAACATAGAATCCTTCAATGTCAAACATTACATTCCATGTACACAAAACAGGCATTTCTGTAGACTCAAATGTGATATAAATACCAAACTGACATCCATGCTGTATGACTTTCGCCCATGCACGCACGTATGCATGCTCACACACACAGACACATACACACATTATCACCTCAGAACTATTGTGTCTTCTCTACTTCAGTACACTTTGGACAAAATAGTTCTGAGGCCTCAACATGCATACACATCCACATACACACACTGTCTCACAGGAAATGAGAAACAAATCCTGAAGATTAAACATATAATATATACCAGCATAATTATTTCAACATGGATCAATGTTATCATATCTTATCTACAAATGTTACCGTTTGGCTAGGTCCATTCAGAGACGGACGTTTAAATTCAGAGGTCCTGCCTCTTGAATAACCTTACGGCGTTGCAACGCATATCAAATCCTTACAGTTTCAAATTGGAAAGACACAGCATGCTTCCCTTCCAATCCCAGGAACATGGGAGGTACATCAGAAGATACCCCAAGATCAACTAGAAATAAAAATCTTCAACAGATACACAAAAGTAACAATATTCTTGCTGACCATTGCAATTACTCAAAGTAAAGACTTTCGAGATCTACTCAAAAATAAAAACTTTAGAGATCTACTCAAAGCAAAGATTTCAGAGAATACTCAAAGTCAAAGCAAAGATTTCAGTGAACATTCCAACTTATCTTCAAAAATTAAAAACCAAAGAACAGGGGGAGCAAAGCTAAAAAAAACTATCATGCGTAAAACGAATCAAAGAATGATACCAGCACCCTTCCCAGCTGATGGTGTCGTAGTAGTCAGTGATATCTTCTTCTGGCCACACGGTTCATCGGTCACTCAGGCTTGCTGACCACGGGAACAGGGAAGCCAAAGACTGGTGGCAACACAGCCACAGCCAAACATAGTTTTAGTAGTAAGAGTTTTAAGGCACTTGCAACACAAAAAGGTCATATGAGCGTCAAAGATAAAAAGTGTTGCTGGAGAGTGACATACAAAGAAAATAAAAATGAGGAGAGATAAGATGATAGTGATAGATGTTTGACCGGAAAGAAGGAGCATTCAACACCACAGCACCCACCAGCTGACATGAAAAAGGCCACAATGGCTTCCATGGGTTTTCAACGGATTATAATCCTCAACACCAATTCTGTCCGCGGAAACAAAACAGCAGCTGACATGAAAAAGGCCATAATGGCTTCCATTTACCATGGGTTTTCAACGGATTATAATCCTCAACACCAATTCTGTCCGCCAGGTGCTAGATCCTGGTGCTTTTATAATTCAGCTCACGCTCAGCACAAACCACCTGGACCACACGTGAATCTTGTCAAACTTTTGATGAGACCCGCCTAAAAAAGTATCTAATGCCTCTATGAGAGCGTCTCTCTAATGACCATCCACTCAAGAGGTGTGAAATGCGTGGCACACAAAATGCGAACGAGTGTCTTCACTCCGTAGTCTGGGCTCCTTGCCCAAAGGACCATTTCACCTCCAAACTTCGAGCACAACTTTCCCTCCTGCTTGGTGTACGGGAGTTCAACTTTGGACCCCATTTTGACATTCAGATGAAGTCTGTCTTTGGTGTTACCAGTTCTGTTCCAGCCAGGAAGCTGAAAGAATCGCGTGCAAGAAAACGCCTGTGGAACGCTGAACGCACTGCTAGGGATAAGGTCACAAATCAATGAGAAAAGGTGAGGGAAGCTGAAAGAAAGAGGACAGAGTTGCTGGAGGCTTTGGAAGGAGGTCCTTCTTATGCTGCTGGACTGTTTTAGGACTCCAGGTAGGCAAATTTTCTAGTTTTTCATGTTTTCAACCTTTTTCCTCCGTATTCTCAAAACTTTATTTTTCTAACTTTACGTTGGATCTCCTCCCTTATTTTTCATCCAAATGACTACATTTTTTCACACAAGATACTTCAATAGATACACCGATGAAATAAGGCCCTTTTTATGTTACTAATGTTCATAAGCTTTTATGATAATTTTTCGTGAAAATTTGGAGTAGTTTGCTATTTATCCAGAAAGAAGAAGACAAGATCACAGCTGATGATGAGAAAGGTTTCTTCAATGAAGTTCGGCTTTTTTTTTCAGAGGCATGCACCTGCATTTCTGAAAAGCTTCCCCTGCAAGGCAAAAGCCTTGCTCATGCCCATGTACTTGATGTGAAAACCAGGACGGAACAGTCCTAAAACTCACTTGAACATTTTGTCAGGAAATTTCCATGCCTGATTGGAGCTGAAGAGAGAGACAATCTGGAGACAGAGTTTTCTAAGT
>NW_004799498.1:0-6292 GCF_000002075.1 Aplysia californica | reverse complement strand
GATCTCTCTGAGAACTCCTTCGGCCTGGAACAACAAACCATCAGATGAGATGAGATGAGATAAGATAAGACGAGACAAGACAAGATGAGATCAGATAAGATGTTTTAGTTTTAGTTTAAGTAAGATTTTAGGGCGCTCGCAACTGCATAAAATCATATGAGCGGACTTTGTGCTGTTGAGGCTAGAGAGGTCGGCAGAGCAAGCCAGATTCCCCGTCTGTCGACATCCACCCCTAGGCGCAATGGCTGTTGCGAGAGCCGTAAACACTTACTAAAAAAAACCACATTTCCCAATTTAACCCTTCATAACACATGCCATTTCACAACACGCCCACACCTTTTTTTTCATCCCTTGCCCATTTCTATGAGATTGACGCCATCTGATTAGTAGAAAAAACTGTGTATGATAGTGTCCAATAGTGTATTACGTGCATACTTAGTATGACAAATAACTGTTACAGATAGAGATTCCAGGACTATAGATGTAGATGTAAGTCATTGATCTGAGAGCAATGGTGACTTTAAAAAGAATGGTGATGATGAATTATGATGGGTGATTGCGTTAGTAATAACAATAATAAATTGCATTTATATAGCGCATTTCCACAAAGAAGTGCTCAATGCGCTGTACAATATAATACAAAGAACATATGAAGCGCACTGCTCCTATAGTAATCCTTTTTCTCTCTCACTCTGTCTCTTTTCTCTCTCTCTCTGTCTGTCTCTCTCTCTCTTCAGTATATCCTTGAGTAAAGACAATCCCACAAAGCTTACCCAGACACCCTCACACACATTGATGAATTCACACAGTCATACATTTTTACAGAACAGAACAGCATGAATAAACGATAATGAGAGAATATAATAGATACTGAGAAAACGTAATAATATTTGTATTGGGAATGTCGAAAATTACAGATTGAAGCTGGACTGAAACAAACGCGTTTTAAGCGCTGATTAAAATTTTGATAAAGGTGCAGACTCCCGTAGATGGTTAGCATTGTTAGACTATTAGATTGCTTTTATCAATATATAGAAGGGCAACAATAAATCCTGGATCGTTGGTCTCTATATTACCATGATTAAGTTGAATTCTGTCCCTGTAATTGTACTTTTATTTTATTTATTCCCTCACAACAAAGATTGTCTGATCTTAGTGATCTTTACTCACTCCTCCTTCCTGTTTTAATCACATGTACTCATGCTCATTATGTTTTAGTCTTGTCAGTGAAGCCAGAGAGGACAGACCTCATACCATTGTCATTATTAAATCAACCTTCTTCATCTAGAAACTGAGTTTTTACTTTTGTCTTATGAAATACAATAATGGCAAACAACCCCAGTGCAACAAGCGTTAGTCCTATCTTCTTGTGCCCATGACTCACCACAAGTTTTGCTCCTGTATGTGTTTTATCTGCTCATTGAACAAGATGTGTGAGATCTCTGCCTTCACTTTGTCGCCCTCTTCGATGGGTTCCACCAGGATAAAGTCTCCTGTTGACAGAATCCAAGAGTTAACAAGAATCTAGTCATGTGTCGTGTGTAGTGCCACTGACAAAACAAATATATCTGTGAGCCTGGCCACATGATAAGGGAACGAGAAGGAGGGAGGGAGGGGGAGGTAAAGAAAGAAAGAAAGAGAGAGAGAGAGAGAGAGAGAGAGAGAGAGAGAGACAGAGAGAGAGAGAGAGAGACAGAGACAGAGAGGGTGAGACAGAGAGAGAGAGAGAGAGAGAGAGAGAGAGAGAGAGAGAGAGAGAGAGAGAGAGAGAGAGACAGAGAGAGAGAGAGAGAGAGAGAGAGAGAGAGAGAGAGAGAGAGAGAGAGAGAGAATGGGGCAAGAGAGAGGGACAAGACATTCACATATTCTACAAGGGTCTGCTCAGGTCTTTCATGTTTAGCTCAGTTTTATACACGTAATTCAAAAAATGGTACATGTACACCACATTATCACATGACATGAAAAAACTGAAGACCAATACAACAAGATATCATCCTCTGTTGTGAAGGAGCAGACAGCTGAGAGAAGTGACGAAGGAGGAAAACAATTCTTGCTTCACTCGGGATTCCAATCTCGATTGTGACCACGATCAACGAAGTGGTCAACACATCAAGCACAACAAACGACACTCTAAACGACTCAATTTTAATTAAACTGGGAAAACTATGAGAAAACAATTTGGTCAGTCTAACTAATAATGAAATTTACCCAAAAGTCCACAAAAACAACTTACAAAGCAAAAACAATGCAACAAAATCGTTTTATTTCATTTGAGTAAGGAAAACACATGTACATGATAACCTACAATCTAACGCAGAGAGACAGCAAGAGAAACGGAAAAAACGGGGGAAGAAACAAGAAGGAACTAGCGGTGGCGCCTTCCAACAACCTGCACAAACAATCAACCTTGATAGGAAAATAGCTTTTTTTTCATAAGAGAACATACCTCTTTCTTTTTTTTAAATAGTAAATGCTATACGCTACTTGCAACACAATATGGTCATATAAGTGCCGAAGAGTAGAGGTGTTACAGGAGAGTATCAAACACAAAAAAGGAGGAGGACAGATAAAGATGCTTTTTTTCCCCAATAGAACATCAGAACGTACCTCTCTTGATCCACACGTGCTTCCTGAACTTGGAGGGCATGCTCACCAGGAACTTCTCCCCTCGGCTCGTCACAACCTCGTGTAAATTGTTCCCTCTGGACGCCACAACCTGCACAGAGAGTACATCAATATAAACATTCACCAACATCAGGCTCGCCAACTTGTTCATAACCTAATCAGGGACACCCAACACTATAATTATAACATCAGATTATATGACAACCAACAAAATGACACGCCACGTGTGACTAGTTCAGGTGTGTCGTGTACCATGTAACAAGGTCATGGTCACAGACAAATTAAGCAGGGGATAAAGATGACAAATGACAGAAAAAAAGATAAAAATTTGGCCGGTCCAAGTAGTAGTTAAGTCTGACAGTAAAACATCCTCTCAAAAATACCATATGTGCTAAACTTTGGACAGTCGGCGGGTCTGCAATATTCCATGTCCACACCTGCTATACAAGCACAATTTTTCTAAATCATTTTCTCAACAAAAAAGACTTTTGGACACATGAAGACGACATCCTCACACATGCCTACCACTCCAAGACCCCAAATACGAGTCTTTCTCTAAATATTATATTCCTTTACAATCAGAGTTTCCAGCAGATTAAGATTAGATCTACATAGCAAAACATCCAAAGCAAATACAAACACATATAAAGCAATCTTCCACAAAGCTACCGACAATTTACACATACTGCACAATAAAAAAAAGACATATCCAACCTTGACCACTTGTCGGCTCCCCTCTGGCAAGGGATATTCCTCCAGGACCTCCTTCGTCACGTGCTTCTTTTTGGTAGTGACTGACATTGTTACGTCAAGTATCTGTGGAGAACACAAAGGCCGAGTGTAGAGGAGTTCGGTCATTCGGTCACTTGTACTGGCAGGAAACTTACGTCAGGAGGTCTCACTGACACCACAGATCTACACATTTTTCTTTAAAACATCTATGGTATGGGGCTAGTGACGCATTTAGTTTTTCATTAAAGTTAGAGATTTGTGTATCCATAATGGTCAAATAGAGTAGAGAGATATTCTCATGATCATGATTTCAAGTCTGCATGCAATTGTCATCAAAGCACTCCTACATGACACATCGACATCATAATAGATCTAGATTTAGTCTATGCTATATTTGCCGGATGTGTGTGTTACAATGAGCACGGTGGCTATCCTCACCCGGGGTGAGAAAAAAAATACGATCGACCTCTCAAACCGGGTGAGACTTGCCATCGTTGGCTATTTTCACCCGGTGTGAAACAAGACCTGTTTTTCCTAATTTCGGAATACTTTCTATCGGTGTAGATGATCAAATGGATAAAAGCAAAGAAAAAATTACGTTATAGCACAAGAAAAGTAAGCTAATTTGATCGTCTACAAAGATGCTATAGATATTTCACTTTTCGAATCGAGCCGAACTACGGGGGTCGCCACTCACAAGATCTACTCCTCCACTCTTCTCTCTCTCTGTCTCTTTCTGAATACTGTCTATCGGTGTGGACGATCAAATTGACCAAAACAAAGTTTAAAAATGATGTTAAAACACAAAAGTAAATTAATTTGGTCGTCTATAAAGATGCTACGGCTATTTAACTTTTCTAATCAAGCCGAACTACGCGGGTCGCCATTTTGTTTTGCCCGGAAGTTCTCGCGCTACTCCTCTCTCTCTCTCTCTCCACTGCCCACAGACAAAATTGGGTGCTTTTTCGGTAGTTCCCACCCCCCTTATTTGAGCCTGACCTACATCTAGATCTATACGTTTGATTCGCGGCGAGCTAAGATATCAAACCTAACTGCAAAACATTAAATTGTGGTAAAATTCAGGGGGGCATGCCCCCCTGAAACCCCCCCACTTATTTGTATTAGGTCAGGGGGCAAGCCCCCTGAAACCCCCCACCTTATTTGTATTAGGTCAGGGGACAAGCCCCCCTGAAACCCTCCACCTTATTTGTATTAGGTCAGGGGACAAGCCCCCCTGAAACCCCCCACCTTATTTGTATTAGGTCAGGGGACAAGCCCCCCTGAAACCCCCCACCTTATTTGTATTAGGTCAGAGGACAAGCCCCCCTGAAACCCCCCATCTAATTTGTATTAGGTCAGGGGACAAGCCCCCCTGAAACCCCCCCACCTTATTTGTATTAGGTCAGGGACAAGCCCCCCTGAAACCCCCCTACTCTTGGGGCCTAAACCTGCGAATAACAATTGCGGGGTGGGAACTACCGAAAAAGCGTCCAAAATTGTATGCTTTTAGGCTACGTTTGTTCACGGGCACAGAATTCTACAATTTTTCTGTTATCACAGTGTAGAATTCTGTGGTTCAGGGTGAACGCAAAATTGGTTGGCCTAGATCTAGGCTATAATGGTGAACGCACACCGGGTGAGAATAGCGGTGGCCTTCAATTAGATTTATAATATAAGGTATAGGTTAGGAACGAGATTTAAAAGTCAGTTCCCTACTGTCATAAAGAACGGAGTGCTTATTGGCCCACAGAGGCATATAAAATTTCCCCTAGAACATTTATTATTTGCCCACAAAATTGCGAGTTATCTCCCCTGTGATTGGCGCCCCCCCAATCCACAAAAATGATAATTTTAAATGAAAATGCAAAATTTAAGCAAAATCCCCATTAAACATCAGAGAAATTATTTTATATTATAATTATACGTTTTCTAAGGCTTACGTTAATATTATATTTTATACCAGAAAGTAAGTCAATTTCTACTATAATATTAGGGAGTGTATACAGACCCGGTAACCGGGAACAAAGTCACAAAGTATGCAGACCCGGTAGGGGAACTCTTTTTTGTGATTTCAGAAAGTTTCAGCGCCCTCTTGGCTCAGGGCACAGAATTCTACACAAGTGTAGAATTCTGTGGCTCAGGGTAGACCTAGAATCTAGGTTCTTCTTCTAGATCGATGGCCTTGGTCTAGATCTAGACAGACAGACATAAATCATTGATCTAGTTTCGAGGTTAGTCTAGATCTAGATTCTAGATCTAAATGAAGATTGCGGATGTCTTTTCGGTGAACGATCGTTTTTCCTCCGCTTTGGAGTTGGAGGAATCACAATTTGAAGAAAAGAACAATGTCATTTAATTTCAATCGAGCAGTCATCCTCTCTATTTCTCTGCCTCTCTCTCTCTCTCTCTCTCTCTCTCTCTCTCTCTCTGTATTGCTCGCTTTCTCTTTTTCTTTGTTTGTCTATGTCTTTCTTTCTCTCCACCTATTTCCCACTGTCTTTCTCTCGTTCCCTCCTCCTGCAAACTGGGGCATGTCATACATTTTGCTAGCACCTCTCTCTCTCTCTCTCACACACACACACACGCACACACACACCACACTCACAACCGGGTCTGGGCGCTGAAACTTTCCGAAATCACAAAAGAGTTCCCCTACCGGGTCTGTATACTTCGTGACTTTGTTCCCGGTTACCGGGTCTGTATACACTTCGATAATATTAAGGAAGTATAGATCTAGATATCTAGATCTAGATCCTGAATGACTCCCAAACCAACAAGATCCCAAAAGATAACAAAAACTCATTTGTGTTAATAAGGATACAGAATGCTAATAGTAATAGCCGTATTTCTTATTTCTTATTATAATAAGAAACTGTTTTAAAGCTAGAGAAAGAACGAAAAGTCCTCTCATCTTCAAAAATAGCTCAACAAATAA
>NW_004799497.1:11653-12698 GCF_000002075.1 Aplysia californica | reverse complement strand
ACGTTACTTGTCCACATGGGAAGTTCGTTTTACACACACACACACACACACACACACACACACACACACACACACACACAACACACACACACCGACCCCCCTACCTCCCTACCACACACACACACTGACACACGTATCTCCCCTCTCTTCTTTAAATCGAAGGCATACAATTCGACATATCGAAGTCGAAAGTCATACAGTAGAGTAGAACCATTTGACACTGTAATACTTTAATCAAACAGAGGCATTGTTGCTCTAATTGCTATTTCTTTTTCGGACGAACTGAAGCTCAGGAGTTGTACCCTTTAACTTCGACAAAATAGCGTCGTGTGTGCACTTCATTAGACTCGATTTTGTTTGACTGCGCTCCTCTCTCTTCAAACATCCCTTTCCCTCAGCGCTCTGAAAGTTCATTTGTGTGGCATCGTGGTGAAATCAGGCGCTCGTGAACATTATGAAATCAAAGAAATTGACATTTTTCCTGTCTGTTTGGCAATTTTTTAATGGTATTATTATTACTTTTTAAAGAATGCAGCTCCTGTTAAGTCCATGTAAAAACACATTTCTATGTGGAATTTGCTGAAAAACGTTGATGGAAGCGAAATCAAATTGTAATTTATTTGCAGTTGCAAAGGACACTCAAATGCTGAAAGTCACAAAACTTCAGAGGACATTTTTTCTAATTTGTACCTGACACCATCTTCAATTGCGAACGTCTCGAATTTTATTCAAGACAGATGGGTATTTCTTTTAATCAAAAGCAAGGCCAATGAACAGGCTTTAAGATTATACCAATGACTTTATTTCCCCTGCCCCAAAATTGATGAGCGCCTGATTCCACCGTGTCGTAACACCCTTTCTTTTGGAATAGGCTACTTCCTTCTGCCTTTGCCGCCCACTTGTTGTGGTAGATTTACGAGTACGTTATCTAAAAGGAGGGACCGTACGTGTACAGAAGTCAAAAACTGTCTGTCTGTCTGTCTGTCTGTCTGTCTGTCTGTCTGTCTGTCTGTCTGTCTGTCTGTCTGTCTGTCTGTCTGTCTCT
>NW_004799497.1:9618-10830 GCF_000002075.1 Aplysia californica | reverse complement strand
CCCCTCTCTCTCTCTCTCTCTCTCTCTCTCTCTCTCTCTCTTCCTCTCTCTCTCTCTCTCTCTCTCTCTCTCTCTCTCTCTCCCAGCCCCCTCTCTGTCTGTCTGTCTGTCTGTTTATCTGTCTCTTTCTATTTCTTTATGAATGTGTATGTATCTGTACAGGTGGGCGCACGCATGCATGTGTGTGCGCGCGCGTGTGTGTTAAATATAATTGTTGAAAAAAAAGGCTGTTCACTAGAACAGCTATAGGAAGTAAACCTCCATGTTCCTCTACGGAAAAAACATTATTATTCATACTTTTATTGTATTGAAAATAACCCGTAGTACGTACATTAGCGGGTGGTTAGCGGGTGGTCTGGTGTGGTTTGCTACTTCTTTCCTATCAAATATCTATCGTCCTGATGTCTCCTCTTCCCTTTTTGTTGCTACTCTCTAATAACACCTGTACTCTTCGGCACTATAATGACCTTATTGTGTTGCAAGAGCCGTAAAACTCTTACTAAAGGTAAACGAACGAACAACAAGTTTCTCCAACGTACAGATGTTGAAAAACGAAAACTTATTTCTGTTCTAAGATGTCAGCATACTGACATGTTATTTAGTCAGCAACTGGCCCCAACCGTGCAGAAAACACCATAAAACAAACAGAAAAAAGAAGCCTGATGCTTGTTTTCTTGCTCCTTAGCCTAACGGCGTTTCCGCTTTGAAAGCTGATGATAGTGGTGGGGAATGCTTACCGTTGGGAGCGAAGGGTCAACTGGTGTGAAACGGTCAGAGGAAAATGTTTTTAACGACGTCAGTCCTTCTTCTTTTGTTTACATAGGGGATGCGAGAGCGTCATTGAGTTAGTCCCCTGACACGAGCTCTTTTGGTTTGAAGTTGATTTTGACCCCTGTTCTTGAAAGTACATGTACAAATCAGCTGATGTAGGGCCAATCTTTCGTGTAATACGTTACGGCGACCCAAATTGGACCTCACGGAGAATGGAGACTCCAGGTGTGCGTGATAGAGATAGTAAAATCCAATTTTTTAAGGGAGTGGGGTGGGTGGGTGTTCAAGTGTACGACAACTATTACCCTTTTACGTTGGTTAAGGGCAGTTACTAAGGGTCAAAGTTAATAATAAGATGGCATGACAACACAAAGGAAGCTGTTTTGATTTTTTTTTAAAAACAACGTTCTGATATAATAATGTGTCGTTAACACTCCCCCC
>NW_004799497.1:5461-6770 GCF_000002075.1 Aplysia californica | reverse complement strand
TCTGTCTGTCTGTCTCTCTCTCTCTACACGCACACACACACACACACACACATACACACACACGCACGCACACACACACACACACATACACGCACACACACACACTCACGCACACATGTACATACAAAAAAAACATACAATTGAGTCTCTCCAATGTCATAACTGAAGCGTATCGCGAATGACACCTGGGAGGCCGAATCAGTATTAATTTGTCGAGGTGTGATTGGAAGAATAAAACAGAATAAAGGAAAACACTAAAGGAATGTGTGTGTGCGTGTGTGCGTGTGCGTGTGTGTGTGTGTGTGTGTGTGTGTGTGTGTGTGTTACGAGCCTTCTCTGGCTGGGTATATATCATTTCAGTTTTTTATTGAAAGTTTTTTGGTTTTCTTTTTTGTAAACTGGCTAACTCCAAATAATCTAAAGTAAAGTAACTAAAACTCATTTTTAGATTAGTTTTAGTAAGAGTTTTACGGCACTTGAAACACAATAAGGTCATATAAGTGCCGGAAATTCGAGTTTTTACAACAGAGTAACACACGCAAGAAAGGATGAGGAGAGAAAAGGACGATAGTTTATTATAGGAAAGAAGGAGAAAACCACACCAGAACACCCACCAACCAACCACTAAAACCCATTTTTCACTTTACATTTTCCAATAGAGTGTAAAACTCAAATTTAATCAATTACACCACCCACGCACAAAATCATCAACAAAGAATAAAAAAACACCACCCCCCCCCCCTTTCCAAATCGTCCTTCCAAAAAAAAATGCAACCAAACAGAAACAACTGCCACTTCACTACATAACTGTCAAGAAATTAAAAAAAGAACCTTAATAAAAACAAAACAAACAAGCAAACCAAACCACAATATACAAAAACAAAACAAACCCCAATCGAAAACAAACACAAAACAACAATAATCAAACGCCCCACCCCCTTCCTTAAAAAAGACCGAAAAGAAACAACAAAAACAACAAAATCAGACAAATAGCACCCTCCCCCCCCTAATAAAAGGCATCCTCCCCCCAGCCCCCCCCCAAAAAACAACAACAAACAAAACAACCAACAACCAACCAACCAACAGACAACAACAATAAAAAAAAAGCTACAACCCACCAATGACCTCTCACAAACGTACGCAAACATAATATAGAGAAGGAAGACAATGAACTCCGACCTCCGAATAATATCTGTTGTTCGCTGACCACAAGTGACCACCACCACGAGCCTGATATGATTAGTGATGACAAGCCAGTGGGGGGAGTTCAGCTTGACCGTGAGAGATCCTGGTGACTGAATGCTCGGGG
>NW_004799497.1:3357-4474 GCF_000002075.1 Aplysia californica | reverse complement strand
GTGAGGGTGGAGGGAGGGGGGCGTTGAGCAAGGACATTATTGATTATGTTTAAGCTTCATTTTCCACGCGTGGATGGGTCGACCAGACCACTCATTCTCAATGGCTTGGGTATTTTTTTTTCAGTGTTCGCGTTGATTGATTTTTTCCCCTGCCACTGTTGTATTCATCCAACAACGCCCTCTATCGATATTTCCTCCCCCCTCACTCCCCCTCTTGTTATTATGGCTGCTTATTCTAGTTGAGCTTTCCTCTGTTAAACCTCCACCCGCCCCCTTTCTCAAATAGTCTGTCTGTCTGTCTGTCTGTCTGTCTGTCTGTCTGTCTGTCTGTCTGTCTGTCTATCTGTCTGTCTGTCTGTCTGTCAGTCAGTCTGTCTGAATGCATCTATTTTGTCCGTCTCGTCATAAATGAACTTGCTCTAACGACCCCCTGTCCAAGACAATCACATGTACAAACAACCACGCCCCACCTTTCCCCTTAAGTCATTAAAACAAGGCCTAACGAGGCTGTGTAGTGACCACTTTTCCATTCGACAATTGATGGTCATTTTTGACACGTTTGATAGTACTTCCTTTCTTTCCTTCTGTTGTTTACAGCATCTGTCTTTCTTGCCTTCACTTGGCTGGTGGTTGGAGTGCGCCACTGGTAGGTCCTACTTCTTTACTTATATATACTTTCCCTCTGTTGTTTCTGTTCGTCAGACTTACTTTTTCTCAGCACTAAATTACCACTGTTGTGTCGACGTGCTTCACTTTACTCAAACAAACAAACAAACAAACAATTGCTTTCACTTACAATGAATGGCCGCTATTTTGTGTATGTGCTTCTTGCTACTCACACAAACAATACGCGTCTAATTTGTCTTGCCTGTTTACAGCAACGACGTCATGTTCTACCTCTGTGTTCTTTGATCCCTCACGGACGCCGACGTCACCTTTGCCTCAAAGTTTAATAGACGCGGTCTGAAATGTCACTTCTAATGTACAGAGGCCTACTAACTTGAGTGTGCATATAGACATATTCACACACGCGCACACGCGCGCGGGCGCACACACACACACACACACACACACACACACACACACACACACACACACACACACACACACGCTGTAA
>NW_004799497.1:0-1212 GCF_000002075.1 Aplysia californica | reverse complement strand
AATAATAATAATAATAATAATAATAATAAGAAGAAGAAGAAGAAGAAGAAGAAGAAGAATAGGAAATGGAGGTTGAATTCGGCGGTATGGCTTCTTAAAGATGGAGGTTGAATTTGGGGTATGGCTTGAGCAATAGTGATGGCGGTTGCAATCGGGGGTATGGCTTCTTAAACAGAGATGGAAGCTGAATTCGGGGGTATGGCTTCCTAAGCAACCCTACAGCACTGAAGTAGACGGTAAGCTCTAATAAGCAAGCCTTTCCCCCTCCCTCTTTCGTGGTTTACGAATCTCCAAGTTTCGAAGGTCATGCCCTTCGGAAATACCCTTTGCATACGAATCTGGACCTGCATACTTACCGCACTTACTGGATTGTCACGAGGCAACGAAAAAAAAAATGTGTGTTGTGTCGCACAAGCAAACCTGTTAAAAAGACGCATGCTGTAAAAACAGTTTTGGATGGTTAGCGGGTGTTCTGGTGTGGTTTGCCCAAAGCATCCAAAAATAAATCGTTCGTTCCGTTATCCCTGGGTTTGTCCCTTCTTTCCCATCAAAACATCATCTCCTCCTTTTTTTGTGTGTGTTTGTTACTCTCTTGTAACACCTCTAATTTTCGGGACTTACGTAACCTTAATGTGTTGCAAATGCCGTAAAACTCTTACTAAAACTAAAACTAAAAATAGCTGTGTGTAATCTATAGCATAATATTGTTATCAATTCATCATAGGCGCCTGTGGTTAAAGCAGACTCGTGATTGTTAGGCACTACTGGTAGGTCCTACTTTTATCTTTCCCTCTGTTGTTTTTGTCCGTGTGTCCTTCTCTTTTCCCTTACCGATTGCCCGTTATTATGTCGGTGTGCTTCTATTTACACACTTATAACGTGTGGTGTAATGGCTGTACACTATGTCTTGTAAACAAAAGACAGGTGTTCCATTCCCAAGTGGCGAACTTTATTTTATTGACTACACGTAGCTCTGTCTTGATCCTGTCGATGAAAGCGTAACACTTTGCACAATCAGTCATTGTATAATTTATAATAGCTAAACATCTCAGCGCTTATATGAAATTATGTAGTTGCGAGCGACCTAAAATTCTTACAAAACATATCTAAATTTTTATATCTCTCGAAGGTGATTGAATGTGCTTCTTGTAGATCCTACTTCCTTACCCCCCCTCCCTATACCTCACTCTAACGCCCGCTCTCTCACTAACT
>NW_004799496.1:11682-12717 GCF_000002075.1 Aplysia californica | reverse complement strand
TTTTCTTTAAACTCGGTGTTGTGACATGCTCTGTATACAGACAACCAATCTGATTTTTTTTTCCTTTTAATTAGGTATTTCACGGCACTTGCAACACAATAAGGTCATATAAGTGCCCAAGATTAGAGGTGTTACAAGAGAGTAACAAACACAAAAAAAGAAGGAGGAGAGATAGAGACGATAGATGTTTGATAGGAAAGAAGAAGCAAACCACGCCAGAGCACCCGCCGACCAATCTGAAAATACAGTTGACTGTCTTGTTTCCAAAATCGTAAAATTCAAAGAGATAAGAATTAAGCAAATAAGGATCATAATATTATAAATAGATGCTTGTCATTTAAAGCCAGTTGCCTGAGATTCCAGCTAAGGTTACCAAAAAACTGTTTAAATATCCCCAAACTATTTCGTTTCCATGGCAATTAGTTTACGACCTGAGTAATTTCCACACACCACACTTTTTTTTTTAGACAGTTACACTTTTCAATGACGCCAAACTGTCAATGACGTCAATTTTCTCACCTTTCCATCAGTAATTATGACGCTGCAAGCGCGTCATGAGAGCTATCGCACCAGAATAGCTGCGCACACACAGCACCACCGCAAAAGTTGACATCTATACCAACAAACGAAAGTGGAAACGCAGCGCAGGAAACGCTCGTAATAGGCAGAACTGAAGATCGAACACACAGGCCGCAACTTCAAAATAGCAAGATCAGCAGAGGAAAAGATACCTACCTGTATTTCTCTATAAATATACCCCAGATCAGCAAAGGAAAAGATAGCTGTTTCTCTATAAATGTACCCCGAATATACCCCGAATACAAATATCACTGATTTTGCCTTTACGCCAAAGACGTAAGCCTTACTATGTCGACAATTATTATAATATTATCTTGCCAAATATTGTACACCTTCCTAATTTTATTCCCGCAAAGGTCATGTTCCGTCAATACTTCATACAACAAATGCGTGAGTAGACTGTGGTGTTCTTTTTATGGCAGTTCTGTCTGTCGGTCTGTGTGTGTGTGTGTGTGT
>NW_004799496.1:8797-9758 GCF_000002075.1 Aplysia californica | reverse complement strand
CAAGTGGGAAGTTCGTGTAAAGTGCCTTTCCCAAGGATACAACGTCGGACCGAGCTGAGGCTCGATCCCCCGAACCCGCAATCTCACGATTACGAGTCCGGTAGCCAAACCACTAGGCTACCGACCGACGCCCCAATTTCGACTGTCGTACCTGGAAGATATTATTATGTCCTTCTTTTGCGTGTCTCGAAATCCTTCCTCATTCTAGGATGCACCCAAGGAGCTTAGAACTACTGTAAACTCCTTAGATGTACCATATAATATGGTGGGCCATCCGTTTACATGAACTTAACCAAGCATTTATTATTTTTTAAATGCAGTAACATACAATGTAACCTGTGGAATTGGTGGTTGCCTGCGCTTTAGAAATTAAATATTTTGTCAAAATTTGAAATTCGACATGTTGAAAAAAGAAAAAAGAAGCAAGAACATCAGGTACATAAGGAATAAGGCGGAGAGCAGTCGGCGCCGCGCTTGTCTGTCTGTCTGTCCCTGACCACGTCCTCCAATTTCGGCAAATATTTATAGCTACATATAATATTTATATTGTGTAATATAGTGTCAGTCAAAGTATCCCTGCCGGTGGTTGGAGGGTACTGTTGGTAGGTAGGCCTACTGCTTCTCTGTTCTTTCTGTCTGTCTATCTTCGGCTCCTCTTTCCCCTCACTAAATGACCGCTATTGTGTCAATACGCTTCTCTTTACTCAAACAAACAAACAAACAAAACAAACAAGCAAACAAGCAAACAAACAAACCAAACAAGCCAAACAAACAAACCAAATATTCTTATCGTTTTCACTCTAAAGATTCATTTGCCGGGTTATTCTGTCCTTCTTTGTTCCCCAGTCCTCCCCCGATCTCTTTTCTCTCTCTGTCTCTCTCTGTTTGTCTGTCTCTGTCTGTCTGTCTGTCTGTCTGTCTGTCTGTCTGTCTCTCTCTCTCTCTCTCTCTCTCTCTCTGT
>NW_004799496.1:3309-4797 GCF_000002075.1 Aplysia californica | reverse complement strand
AGAGAGAGAGAGAGAGAGAGAGAGAGAGAGAGTGAGCCCAGTAGATGGAAGAAAAAAAGCTAACGTTGTTTGTTGCACTGTCTTCCGCTGACAGAACAGCACAGAAAACAACCACGAAGGCAAAACAAAAGCTTTTTTTATATTTTTTTTATTTCCCTTGCCCATTTCTATAAGATTGACGCCATCTGATTAGTCGAGAAAAGTGCATATGATTGTGTCCAATAGTGTATTACAACAAAACAAGAGCTAAACAAAACAAACGAACAAACGAACAAACAAACAAACAATAAAAATAAATAAATACAGATAAAAAAAAACAGTCCTTAAGAGTGGTCGTGTTTTGCACAGTATGGAGTCAGTTGTACGATATAAATTTTAAATTTTATTTTCTATTTCTGTTCTTGCTTCGCATTACGGGGTCATTTGTTTGTTTTAGTAAGGTTTTACGGCGCTCGCAACTGCATATAAGGTCATTTGAGCGCCAAGGGGTGGATGTCAACAGAGAAGTCCTTACAGGGAACCAGACTTAGACTGCTCACCTCTCTAGCTCCAACAGCACAAAGTCTGCTTCGACTAGCAAGGCACCCCGGAAATAGCAGGTCACAAGAGAGTGACAAACATACAAAAGACGTAGAGGAAAAATTAATTACGATGGTAAGGAATAGGAAAGAAAAAGCAGCAGTTCCCTGTTGTAGATCAGGCACAGTTATGAGCATGACGTTGATGAATCAGCCCATTTACAATTTTACAATTCTGCTGGGCATAAGAACAAGTTAATGTCCCCCCCCTTTGGAAAGACACTTCAGTCAGTGGCACCGCCCCCAGGGTGTGTGTGTGTGTGGGGGGGGGGGGTACTTTTGGGCAGACCAGCGTCTGTGGTGTGTCAGTTAGGCACTCCGCCATCGCACACAGACAACAAGAGTTCGAGTCCCGTGTGGGAGAAAATGTTTATCGAGCTTCTCCGTCTTTTAGCGGGAACGTTGTATCTTTCTTAGCCCAGGTTAGCCCTGACCTAGTGATAGGCACACTTGAACAAGTGCGTCTCAAAATGACCTTAAAAGTGTCAAAGGAGGTGTAAAACTTCTAAAAAATACAATAATTACATCTCTGTAATAATATTACTATCGGGGAAGGACGAACTAGTCGAACAGTTAGTGATTTAGATCTAAAAAATCGTCCGTCGCTATCCGGATTCGAACGTGTGACCTTTGAAAGAGAGGCGAACACCTTAACCTCTAGGTCACGAGAGTCCCCTCGTGATTTGCTGGTCTCAAGGACAAACTCGCTGTGATAAGATGGGACAGTCAGCTAATGCCACACCACACCACGCAAAATGACGAAGCGAAAAAAAAAAAGAATTTAAAAACAATTATTATCAACAGTACACACACACACACGTGCGCACACATGCACACACATACATACACATACACACACGTACATATGCGGGCACACACACATAATCATGTAATATATAAATATAATAAT
>NW_004799496.1:0-1386 GCF_000002075.1 Aplysia californica | reverse complement strand
AACAGCAAAAGTAACGACAGCTACAACGAGGACCCTGACAACAGATACCCACTACCACCACAACAACAACCACCACCAAACACAACCACCACCACCACCACCACAACAACAACAACAACCACAACAGCAACAATAGAAGCAACCATTGTACCAGCAGAAAAAAAAAAAAACCCAACACATTCCTAAACCACAAAACAAAAAAGTAGAAATCAGATCGAATTTAGCCTCACCCACGGGACACGAACAGTAGCAGGAATAACAACGACAAACAACAACAACAACAACAACAACAACAACAACAAAAACAACAACAACAACAACAAAACCCACGGCTTCAAACACACGACGACGCATCGTGACGAAGAACCAACTACACCACCACCCCTCAAAAGAATACAAAGAAAGACAGGACGGAAAGATTTCATTCATGAAATTATAATACGTTATTCGTTTACGTGGCCTAAAAACCGAGTTCCACATAATACATTTGACTCTCTATCTCTAAAACAAAGAGGAAAAAAGAGCACACACACCGATGACGTAGAATCTATACACAGATTAGCCTATCAGCTCCTTAACATTAAAATTCTTCTTCGTCATGAACTAGAATTTAAAAAAAACAAAAAACAGAAACGAAACAATGTAGATCTAGATCTAGTTGTTTTTTTACGTGATCAGAAGATTGTACACAACTGATATTCTGTATTTGTTTAGCTTACTTTAAGTAAGGTCTCCTACAATATTATATGAGCTTACTTCAAAGCTATGAGACCTCGCAGTATGTGCGTCATACATTCCATTGATGACATAGCATTCTAAATTTAGATTTTTTTCTCTTCGTTTTATCGGCTCGTTAAATTCTTGAATAGCCTTCGCAGGTTTACACGTTGTTCTGTCGTGAATGAATTGGCTGGAATATTCCCAATGCGTATATTATTTCGTCATGCAGGATATTAAATATTTAAATATTTTACCGACAATAACGGAGGAAAAAAAAATAATATGAAAAACAGGAATGTGGTTTCTTAGAGGAGATTTTGTCTGAATTTCTTGTACCAGAAAAGAAAAAAACAAACAACGAATGAATTATTGAAAGAAGCCCACGTGGGTCGCTCAACAGTTAAAAACAAAAACGAAATAATAAATAATAAATAGCATTTGTTTTGCGCATACCCCTGCTCAACAGCAAGCTCTATGCGCTTTACACTGTATTAAATTAACATCAACAATTAATTAGGAAGTGACTAATGCAGTTTCTAGGACACTTTAGGCTGCATAATATTACAAGCTTTGAATATTCATTATTCTCAGTGGTAAAATAGAAGGCAGACGAGGAAGAGGTAGACCTAGAGAATGTTAATGTTATGTACAAAACCGGAACAGTTG
>NW_004799495.1:12506-13765 GCF_000002075.1 Aplysia californica | reverse complement strand
GGTCGTTAACAACATACGTGTGTTCAACACGAACAAGTACGTTCCGGCAACATTCTAGAGAAATTCTTGCAGGTTATGAACCACTAAAAGAATATAAAGTTTACTTTGGAAAAACCTTTCTTGCTCACTCTCACACTAACTCAATCTTCTTTTTTCACAAGTCCAATCATAGGGTAAGTGAGATCAAGCATCTAGTCTTCTCGGAAAAGGGCGAAAGATTCTCGGACGTCCCGTGTGCACACTGTGTACGTTACAGACCCCTCGGTGGTTGAATTTATAGAATCGCCTCCCGTTGGGTTGCCATCCAAGCAAAATATTGACTTCAAAATGTTCACACCATATCTCACACATAAAACAGAAAGACACATCCTTATACCTCCCTGGATTCCAAACGTATTGACGATTTCTCTTTTTTGAAGCGTTTCGCATAGAAATCTTTATTTGAAGAGAGCACAGAGGGAAATAGGACCAGGGCACTTTACTTTCTCAATGTCTACAACCCAGGAAAATCTGTGTTTTAAGATCGTCTGTCAATGTGAAAAAGGCCCTCATCACTCAACCAACTTTAACTGCTTTACTTACTCAAGAGAGCAATAGTTTTTTTTTCTTAATCTCAAGGAAGATTCAGTCGACACTTTTGTACTTTTGACCAGGTATTTCGATCTCTGTGTAGAAAATTCCTTTTTTTAAAAATCGTTTAAAATTGGCTCAGCTGTATCCTGGGCGTCATCATTTGGTCCCGATCTTTTTCTCTGTTATTTCTGTCTTTACGAGCGTATTTCTCTCTTGTTATGTGTTTGTTTTTTTCGAATAGTGGGCGTTATTTTGACGATGAATCCCTCTTCTTTCGCTTTACTTCTGTAGACTAAAAAAACAAGTTCTTCCCGGGTTTTTCTTCTCTTGAACACCACTGACGCTTTTCAGAACATAAAGTAACTATAACATGACTACTCTGCGCATATCAAACGCCGTGATTCGCTCAAGAAATATTGTTCTGAAAGCAAGAAAGGAAGGTGGAGACCTAACACTAACAGAAAATGGGAACGATATAGAAACCTGGCTTAGGAACCAAAACAGCTTAGACAGGCAGAATGGAAGGAGGCTTTTCGTACGTATTTTGGGGGTGGTGGTATTTATTTATTTATTTTTTTAAAAATTTTTTTTGGGGGGGAGATTGGGAAATGTCCAAGAAGCTACTGGAAAAATGAAGAAGAAGAAGAAGAAGAAGAAGAAGAAGAAGAAGAAGAAGAAGAAGAAGA
>NW_004799495.1:7780-10354 GCF_000002075.1 Aplysia californica | reverse complement strand
TAGTTATAACACAGACACACCTATTATACACCTGTCCTTTTTTTTTCTTTGACGAGGTTCTTCTTCTTCTTCTTCTTCAGGTGTCAGGTCTGGAGCAGACATTGACGATCTTTGTAACCGACTCCTTCCTGTTGTCTGTCTTCTTGATCAGCTCGGTTTTTCTCATTGTGTTGCTTGTTGCAAGTTAATCAGGCCACCGGTTTATGGTGTTCTTTGTCTTCCTCTCCTCTTCTTGCCCACTATAATTTCACACAGCAGCAATTTCTCTAGTCCATTTGATCCATTTATTTTATGTGTCCAGAGTCTCAACTATCTTTTTCCGAAGGTTCTAATTATTTTGCGATTGAAGGAGTTGGGGGTCGTCTGCTGTCAGAAGAAAAGTTAGCGAGAAAATGACTGCCCAAGTTTTGTGACTTCCAAAACTTGAGTGTCCTTGAAAACTAAAAATTTACTTTTTGCCTTTCATTAATATTAAATTTTTCATTAAAATGCACACAGAATGCGTATTTCAATGGACATGAAAGGTGTTGAGCCAAAGGAAGAAAGATGGAAAAATATTGCCTAGTTAGGGCCGAATGAATGTCGGTTTCTTTGATTTCATTATTTTGACGAGCGCCTGACTTCATCATGTTGCATCAAATATTAGATCTTTCACAACCTGCCTTTTAAATCACTACTCTATTTGTGAGGCAGCGAGGTGGAATCAGGCTCTCGACAATTTTTGGGCAAGTAGAGTTATTGGTGTCATCTTAAAGCTTGTTCGCCTGTCTTTATTTGGATGAAAAAAATATCCATTTAACTTGAATACAAGTCGAGATATTTGCGAAGGAAGGAGGTGGAGATCACCTGTTTTCAGAGGTAAAATTAGTGAGAAAATGGCCGCCAAAGATTAGTTAGTTCCTTAGCTTAAGAGTCCGTAGTAACTGAAAATTTTCATTTTTTGTGCCTTTAATCAACGTTTTTCAGAAAAATCCAAACAGAAATGAGTTCTTAAATGGACTTGAAAGGTGTTGAGCCAAAAAAACAAAACATTATAAAAATACACAAACCTGCGAAAAAATGCCAGTTTCTTCACTTTGATTATTTTGACGAGAGCCTGATTCCACCAGGCTGCCTCACAATTTTGCTTCCCCTCCATCCATGAGATTCTGAGTATTCTCAACAAATAACACATATCGGAAGCCTTCGGCTTTCTCTCCCTGTCCTTGTGGAGTCCAGCACTCTCGTCCACACAAAAGGATTGACCACACGTAGGCTACGCTTTCATTGTTCTAGTTTTGTCTTTACTGTTATGTTTCTGTTTTTAGAGAAAAGATTTCAGTCTGCTATTTTTTTTTATATTTTTATTCTTGTTTTGTTTTGTTTTGCTTTGTTTGGGTTTTTCGGGGTTGTTGGGGTGGGGGTGGGGGGGGGGGTACCTTCTTTTTTCCCGGGCAGTGTTCATTTTACATTTCAACCATTTTCGGACCCCACCAGTACTATTCTGTTCTACTGCCTGCCTGTCGTTCATACTATTCTGTTCTACTGCCTGCCTGTCGTTCATTCGTCTGTTTGTCCTTCTGTCTATCTGACTTTCTGTCTGTCTGTCTGTCTATCTGCTTGTTTGTTTGTCTGTCTGTCTATCTGCCAGCCTGTCGTTCATCCGTCTGTTTGTCCTTCTGTCTATCTGACTTCCTGTCTGTCTGTCTGTCTGTCTGTCTGTCTGTCTGTCTGTCTGTTTGTCTGTCTGTCTATATCTGATTTGCTGTCTGTCTGTCTGTCTGTCTGTCTGTCTGTCTGTCTGTCTGTCTGTCTGTCTGTCTGTCTGTCTGTTTGTTTGTCTGTCTGTCTATATCTGATTTGCTGTCTGTCTGTTTGGCTGTCTGTCTATATCTGAGTTGCTGTCTGTCTGTCTGTCTGTCTGTCCTCACCTCTGTGGCGTGGACTTCCTAACACTCAAGTCCGCAAGTAAGGACAGGAAATAGCCACATACACACAGTACCGTGAGTCAACTTGTATCGTTTGATTACATCATTCTGTTACATCCTTTTGTTGTATATTATTTTTGTTCCATCCTTCTGTTCCATCCTATTGTTACACATTTGTGTTACATATTTTTGTTACATCCTTTAGTTACATTCATTTGTCAAATATTTTTGTTATATCCTATTGTCACACATTTTTGTTACATGTTTTTGTTACATCCTATTGTTAAATTCTTTTGTTTACACATTTTTGTTACATATTCTTTTATAACATTCTTTAATTACATCCTTTTGTCCTCTACTTTTTTACACCCTTTTGTTGCGGTCTTTTGAAGCCTGTCTCCCAGAGGATCTAAATTGTGTCGGTGGAGCCGTGAAAAAGTCCACATTGTTCTTTTTAAACAGAGGTCAACGGGATGAACGTTTGCTTTCACCCTTCAACGGACGACCAAGGTGGGGTCAGAGACATGCACAATCCGAACTGGCAGAGGCTGATATTCGTTCATTCAAATAAGTGTCCCCACAAGGGAATCGAAGTCTCATCTTCTGCATGCAATGGCGAAATGCCTTGAGTTAACTGAGTACCCTTTGGGAGGGGAGGGGGTCGGTT
>NW_004799495.1:3761-5007 GCF_000002075.1 Aplysia californica | reverse complement strand
CAACAATAGCTGCTTTGCGCTCTCAGTTTGGCTAGCAAGTCTACCACCCAGCACCCTTTGGGGGTTCAACAAACCGATCGCCTGATTTGCGGTCAGAAAACAAAAGGGTTTGGGTTTTTTTAGGCGACGAGTCGCGATCAGTTTTGTGCCACGATAGCTGCTTTGCGCCTTCTATCTGTCTAGCCCCGCCTATCATACTGAACCAAACAGAACAGAACCGATTGTGTTAATGGACACCCCCTATTACCATCTGCCACGCTAGGAGAGGGGTAACTAATGTGTCGTGGGATTTAGTTTAGTTTTAGTAAAAGTTTTACGGCACTTGCAACAAAATAAGGTCATATAAGTGCTGAAGATTAGAAGTTTTAGTTTTAGTAAGTGTTTTACCTAATTTCCAATACAATAAGGTGAAGTAAGTGCCGAAGATTAAAAGTGTGACAAGAGAGTAACAAACACAAAAACGGAGGAGAGATGAGGACGATAGATGTTTGATAGGGCAAAAGGAGCAAACCACACCAGCACACCCTCCAACCACCCGCTCCGTAGATGTATAGGAAAGTGTTTCCTCCCGCTTTGATATGACGTAGATCACGATGAAGTAGTCAAAGAACATTGGTCGCTTTAAAGCACAAGAGGGCTATCCCGAAAACATATACTGTTTTGAGGAAAAGTCAACGGTAAAGTTTGCGCCCCTTGTTCAGTTTCTTTAAAAGTCAAAGAGAGTTATCTCTATAACCAAACAAATAACTGCATACTCACCAATGAAACCAAACTTCTCCTATAGGTAGGGCAATGTCCAGTTTTGGTACAGGTCAAGATTTTCTGAAAACCCCGGAATCTGGGGTAGCCCGCTTGTCCTTAAAAACGACCAATTCTGGAAAACAGGAGAGATAAAACATCGAGTTTGAACTCACTGCCACAGACATCTCTTCTGGAATTATTTTTTTCGTTATAGGTACGTGCTTTTACGCCCCCATTGACACAAATTAGGTCATTGTAGAGGCGGAACTCCGAGCCTGCGTGTCAGGCAGGACCAAACCAAGCAGAAAGACAGATGCCTTCCCGGTAGACAGATCAAGTTACTCGATGAAAGAATCTCTCCCCTCTCGTGAATCGAACTTGGGTGTCTTGAGTGCGACAGTGAAGCACTTTACCTCAAAACACAGGGAGATATATAATAACATTATTGTAATATTGCACATGTGGAGTAGAAAGAGAGAGGTAGAGAGAGAGAGAGAGAGGGGGA
>NW_004799495.1:1919-3284 GCF_000002075.1 Aplysia californica | reverse complement strand
AGAGAGAGAGAGGGGGGGAGAGAGAGAGAGATCTACGGCCAACATAAATACGTGAGCCTATCCTCAGCCGTGGAGGAATAATTGATTATGGGCAGGTGAAGGACGTGGCCGTCTGTTTTGGGAGGTAATGAGCCAATGAGACGGGTTGTTGAGGTGGTGGTTGTGAGGTCGTGGTGGTAGTGGTAGTGGTGGTAGTGGTGGTTGTGGTGGTTGTGGTGGTTGTGAGGATAGTGGGGTGGTGGTTGTGGTGGTTGTGGTTGTGAGGATAGTGAGGTCATGGTTGTGGTTGTGATGGTAGTTGTGGTGGCTGTGGTGTGGTGGTTGTGGTGGTTGTTGTAGTTGTGAGAGTGGTTGTGGTGGTAGGTGTGGGGAGGTGGTGGTTGTGGTGGTAGTTGAGTAGCGGTTGGTGTGGTGGTGGTGGTGATTGTAGTGGTTGTGATGGTTGTGGTTGCGGTTGTAAAGGAGGTGGTTGTCTAATGACACCTTATTCTTCCGCACTTACGTTATTGCCTATTTGAGTTGCAAACGCCGTCAAACTCTTACTTAAGTAGGGTCAAAAGTTCGTGGCTTAACTTATCCTGAAATAATGTATCTTTTTAACCGGTGAATCACCGCCACCCATACTTTGCACAACAGTTTTTGTATCAATTTGTCTTAACTCAATCCAGTCTTTCAACTACAACTGAGGCTAGATTAAAAACTTTTCTTCATAAGTGTATATAAAAAAGACTATACATCTCCGTTAAGTTGAAAATGGGATTGTTGAAAGTACTTTCCGCTTCTCACAAACATATTATTTTTGTATATGTTTATGACGTAGGTAGGCTAAAAAAGCACCTGGACATGGATAGATGGTGCCTCTATAAATAAATCATCGATTGTCTGGTCAATGACGTAGGTCACAGCTAATCAATGACACATTTTAGTGGCAAAACTTGTTACAAGAAATTAATTTTGTAATGAACAGCTTTTGGCATCAAAAGCTTTCAACTCAAGTATCACTAAGCACAATGTCGCTATTAGAAAAACATGATGACATGCTTTTAAAAGCGTTTTTGCCTTAGCTGTAGACAATTTAAAATCTGTAGAAACCACTAAATGGAATTTTTTATTACTATTTATTAAGCAATTTTTTAGAAAACAACTAACAGGTGTTTACAAAAATATTGATCTGTTATGATAAATTGATACAAGTCACTGTGCAAATACTAGAGAGTCTATATTCTTGTTTTATATAGTAGAGGGTTTTACGGCGCTCGCAACTGCATATGAGCGCGCGGGACGTACCTAATGCTTTTAGTTGGTAGAAAATTTTGAATTTTGCCTGGGTGGCGGCCGAAGCCTACTGTTATCGATTTTAGACCA
>NW_004799495.1:0-1819 GCF_000002075.1 Aplysia californica | reverse complement strand
TCTCTCTCTCTCCCTCTGTCCCTCTCCCTCACTCTCTCTCTCGATCTATCTCTCTGGTGGGGGCAGTGCTGTTGTACACAGCACATGTGTTATGACTGTACTAAAGTATCTCAAGTTTCACTAAGGACCACCACTTACCAATACTAAGTACATGTGTGTATCTCACGCACACTTTGCATGTCCGAGGCTCGGACTTGCCCGTGAGTTCACAGCGAGTGGTCACTGCTCACACTTGACCTTGGACTCAGGGAAACTGTCTCATGATTGAAGGTGCCCTTAACCTTCTCATTTATTGTACTTTGCAAAGTTTCTCTTTATGGAATGCTTTCTTAACTCTTTAACTCTCTGACTCTTTAGCTCTTTAACTTTTTGACTCTTTCACTCTTTCACTCTTTAACTCTTTCACTCATTAAGTCTTCTACTCTTTCACTCATTCGCTCTTTAATTCTTTAACTTTTTAACTATTTCACTCTTTCTATCTTTCACTCTTTCATTTTTTCACTCTTTCACGCTTTCATTTTTTCACTATTTCACTCTTTTATTCTTTAACTCTTTCTCTCTTTCACTCTTTAACTCCTTAACTCTTTAAGGACGTAGAAGGAACATATTGTATCCGACCAACAGCAGACCAAAAGACAACGTTGCAGAATAATATTTTAAACCACCATATACGAATCAGAACCTTTAATTTGCATATTTCATCTTGTTGCTTGCCTTTTAAAGTTTCAAATATTTAAAAAGAACCACAGGTTCAATGCTGATGCCACAGATTTTGTAACTGCTATATTTATTACTAGTAATAGATTCATGTATTGATTTATTTTTTTTAATAGTACACCTGTCCTAGAGTTAGCCGATATCATGATATGTGATCAGCAACAGGCCAAAGGAATTTTTGTGGTGCATTTCGAGCCATCAGAACCACGCATTTGCATATTTCATTACATGCGATGACGCTGTTGCCAGTCATTTTAAGTTTTAGATTTTTTTTAAAAGAACAGAATTAAAAATATTGTGTACGAATAACTTAATTATGTTTCTATTTTGAATTGATCTAAAATAGCGCGTGCTCAAGGGCTCTTGCGTGACAAGAATAGGCGTTATTAATGAGTTAACTTGCTCATTTAATGCGGAGTGTGTTGAAGAAATGAGTTGCTCATTGCAGTCCACGAGTGTCAGCTGAAAATAGATAAATCAATATTGCATATTTGTAAACTGAATCTATTCTTTTCACGTTCAACATGTTTCTTTGTTTTAAAATCCTTTCATCTAATACATTTTCATTCAAACCTACCCTTTTATTTCAAGCATATTATAACTGTCTGTTGGGCTTGGGTCTGAAATTGACTTATTTTCTCAGCACACCTTTGTTCTGTGTAAAGTGAGGTTAATGGCTGGAAGTGTTTTTAATCAATTCGTTCTTGTGTCCTGTTATCATTATTATATTGAGAAAGAAGGCGGTCCGCATCTACAGCAAGCCGTCCTTGAACGTTGGGGTAAAAATATATAAGTGAATTTAAGCCCTGCATTCAGAACTTAACCCTATTCGTACGTCGTGTTTTACTATTGTATCCATACGACGAGGGGAACTCTGTGCCACCACTTTCCAAAGACGAAATACACGTTAATCTGATCCGTACGCTTTGCATAGCAGTCTGTCAAAATGATTTGACTTCGCACTAGAAGTATTCTAAAATGTGAAGAATACAACCCCGAGAGTACAAAATGACCCCAGGGCGTACGGAAAGGGCTAGCCTTGTATCAATATGCAGTTCTGGGTCTCCACTCCGTGTGGGGGGTGGGGAGAAATAGAGAGAGA
>NW_004799494.1:10753-12894 GCF_000002075.1 Aplysia californica | reverse complement strand
AGAGAGAGAGAGAGAGAGAGAGAGAGAGAGAGAGAGAGAGAGAGATTCTAAATACCTAAACAGATGTATCGCTACCTCTAAATTCCTAAGTTCTACTGGACATGTTTGACCATGTTGAGTTATCAGGATCATGAAATCAGAACCCAAATTAAACGTTCTATCTGCTCTTTCACTTTCACTGACAAAATTAATAGTAAGATTGTTTAGAGTCGTTACCAAGATGTCCAAAGAAGTGCATTCGAAAAAGCTCAATAACATGTTGAGGAAAGCTCAACATTTTTTTCCTCAAATTTCTCAAAATTTGATACATGTACTGAGCAGATTAAACTTTGTAATTCTAGGGTAGCAGTACCCAACTGGATTACTCCTCTGTGCCGTGTCGCGTCGTGGTTTGAGACCTGGTCGGATAGCTGGTGGTTGGTGGGTGTCCTGGTGTGATCTGCTTCTTCTACTTCTCTTAAGTTTAATGTCGTGCTCTGTTAACCCGTAATAAATGTTGTCGTTGAGATGGTAAGGGAGGAAACGACGGCACCAATTAATGCTTTTCTTTACTGTAGAATATATGCGATGTGTGTGTGTCTCCGGGGCGGGGCGGGGGCATGGGAGAAAAAGGAAGAAAGAAAGAAAGAAAGAAAAAAAGAAAGAGAACGAAAGAAAGAGAACGAAAGAAAGAGAACGAAAGAAAGAGAACGAAAGAAAGAGAACGAAAGAAAGAGAACGAAAGAAAGAGAATGAAAGAAAGAGAGAAAGAAAGAAAGAAAGAAAAAAGAGAAAAGAGAGAGGGTACTGGATCATGCAAAGGTGACGCCATGATCGAAGAAGAGAGTGAAAAGAAAGAAAACCTCTCAGAAATAAAAATAATAAAACATCTGTCTTTACCACTGAACAGTTTGGCTTTTCAAACATTTAAACTATTGACAGTGAACTGCCAAGCTTTTAGACATTTTAAATATTTACCGTAGCCAGTGAATGTTTTAGCTATTTAAATATTTTAAAAAACGCAGTATTATTATCAGGCAGTCGATTTTCCATCCATAGACAAAAAGAGAAGGCACTAAAATTAGGTCAAACGTGACATTTATAGCCGTGACGCTCTCCACACCCCTCGCCAGATTCCCTTGCCTGCCATGCACAATGGCTGACAATGGAAACGCTGTAGAAGAAGAATAGAAGAAGCCTAGTTTGAAGCTACCTTGTTATAGGGATATAAACCACTGTGAGTGGAAATGCTAAAACGTCACATCTGTCGAGCAAAACTCATTGTTGAAAGCAACTTTTTGCGTCCGGCGTCGACGCGGATCGAATGTCCGAGCAGCTGCGTCCAGCTCCCCCCGATGGCTTGCGCATGCGTAATGAATTCCCAGGTAACCTGGAGCTGTTCTGTCCTGTCACAGATGTCCCGTATTGTATTTCATCCACTGGTCAGTTTCTTTTGTTCCCAGAGCTTTTCACACTCGTCTTGAGAGCCCGAATCGCGAGCCTTCGGAGCTCCTTCCCCCAGTTGTTGTCACTAATCCTGATGATCCAGAAACTTCTTTTCTCCGGTTCTTTATTTATCCATGACACTGAGCTAATCTAATCTGCTTTCGTATTGTCTACAATAACGCAGAAAAAAGCAACGTTACGAACAACTTTTTCTTCAATGTGACAAAAAACTCCGCTCGTTCTTTTGTGTTTCGGGGCTGCATCGAGTTACTGTCTGAGGCGTTGTCATAGATGTCAGAAAAACAGCCCTTACGTGCACAAAAACGCCGGGAAAACACCTTACCTTTAGCATCAGGTGGTCTCGTATCCATGTAACGATAATATCATGTTGGGTTGTTTTTCCTTTCTTTTTTTTTCTTCTGGATGGGGTGCAGGAACTGGTGGGGGTTTTCATTTCATTGTTGTTTATTGTTGCTGTTCCGTTTGTTTTTTGTTGCGTTTTTGGGGTGTTCTTCTTTTAAAAATAGACTTTATTTCACTTTTCTGATTCTGTTTCTTCTCTTTTGACGACGGAAGCTATTGCTGTCAGGATTTCTAAAAAAAAAAAAAAGCTGCTTGTGATAAATCTAATCGGGGGTGAAGTTTTCTTAGATTTTTACGGATTAAAAAAATATTTTGTGTTGTTGCTGTAATTGTTAGAGAGAGAGAGAGAGAGA
>NW_004799494.1:7693-10154 GCF_000002075.1 Aplysia californica | reverse complement strand
GGTTCTAAGATCAGAGGGACCAACACATATAGCGGACAGGAGGGAATGAGGGAGGGAGGGAGACTGTACAGATCATCTCGACGCAATGAGAACCAATCCTTTTTCAAACTCCGTTTTCTCCGCTTTCTTTCATCCCCACCATCATCAGAAGCGCCGCTCGCAGTCACTGTGACAATACAACACAACACGTCCAATGAGATTCCCCTCCCTTAAATAACTCTCCGCTCCATTCACATTCACACGCCGTAAGATCGCGCTGACCTCCCGAAACCCTTGCACCACACCACACTGACCCACAGTCAAACTGTTCTATGTGTAGAAGTATACAACAGTAAATGATAGCACGTATAACCTTTTTGACCTCGAGCTAACGACAAGTTGTCGACCCTTCTTGGTGAGCTACCCCCCTTTGACTGCCCAGCAAATTACATTTTCCGCTTGACCGTACCCGAAGCGTCGGGCTTTAACTCAATTTAACACCCCCATTATCGGTGCTCCAGTGTCGGGTTTATTTACGCGGTCAGACTAGGAAACCTTACACCGACCCCTGCGTAAGCAAAACCGTGTGAACGCAGGATGTATACCGCTGAAGATGACGTAGCGATGGTCAGCCAGTGGTCAGTCTTGTGAAAACACAGGGAATCGGAGCCAAGCCTTCCGTTCCTGAAAATGACATTCGATTTGCTCTTCCGCTGTTTAATTGGAGGTGATGAGGCAAAAATATAGCTCCTTGCTGTGCCGAGCAGCGGAGGAATACGATGATGGTTCGGACTTAACCTCTTCCGAATTGTAGGACAAAATCATGAACTTGTATTATTAGCTCCATTTTTTTTTTCATTCTAGTTTTGATCTAAATCACTTTGAATTACCTGACGTCCAATAGCGAGAACATGACTTTGTATGAAATTATAAAACTTAAATTCTACGGAGGAAGGGCATTAGATACTTACTTTACCTTTTCTGTCCTCTTATTCCATGAGGTGTCGAGAGGAGATGCAATTGTCGGACGTGGGCCCGGTGTGTTGCTGTTTGGATAGTCACGTCGTTCCCTGGGGAGGGGGGGGGTCCTCTTAACTTGACTCTTAAGGGACATTAACCGTTTTAATGTTGGTCTCAAGGTGAATATTTTTCAACAGTTTTGACCGCAGTAGGAAAAACTATAAAATTAGGCTGAAAATATTAGTTAGATAACACCCCTATCGCGGAGAGTAAATCTATCCAGAGTAAATACAAAGAGCTTCATTGCTGATAGGTAAAGGTAAACTTTGGCCTTCCACTTCCATTCGGAACTTTCTTGAATTGATACGAATATCCAGGGTGTCCATTCTCCATCGACTCAACATAGAGTAGCGGTGGGGTCAAGTACGAAAGACGATTTATATAAACTCATTTTAAGAATTGGGGGAGAGGGGAAGAGTCGAAAGTTTTTACCTTATTATATTTGTTGATGTTTTTAAGTATCCTGCTTGTTTTCTTTTTCTTTTCTATGGTTACTGTAGTAATGTTAGGATCTCACGTGTTGCTTTTATCATTGATCGTAGGTTGTGATTTCTCCCTAAGTTGTTTGGTTATACATTCTAGAATTGACTACACAGATGTTAGTTGGTGCACTCTTTTTTAAAAATAGTGTGCTCAATAAAAGTCGTTTGAGCCCTCAGTTCTTAGAATAAGTTAAAAACCTCTTTCGTGCGTGGCGTCTTGGTGGCTTACGTGTGACCCCACGGATAAAGGAGACACACACTGGATGCTCGTAGTACTTCAAGTAAGCTCTGAATGGAGGGCTCAAGTAGACTTTTACTGCTTGCTCTCTTTACTTCTTGTTATTGTTTCTATTGCTTAAGCTGTTCTAGCGAAACACAAACTGTACCTTATTTTCTATCGCGAGACTGACTGTAAATAACAAACCAACATATAACCTTCAACTTTGTTGTTTTTTCAGTTCTGTTGTTGTTGTTGTTGTTGTTGTTGTTGTTGTTGTTGTTGTTGTTGTTGTTGTTGTTGTTGTTATTGTTGTTATTGTTGTTATTGTTGTTATTGTTGTTGTTCTTATTTCTTTTTTGTTAGGTGGTTTTGAGGTGGGGTTTGGGAGGGGGCAACTTCGTTGGTAATGTTGTTGCAGCTGTTGCTGGTGGTGGTGTTGAGGAAGCTGTTTTGACGGCAAAGTTTTCGATTTATTACCTACCTACCATGTACGTTCGACCACTTCGTTTCCGGAGACAGAATTGTAGACATTACCAGTCATTTCTCCTTCTTACTCTTAAATCTTGTTCCTCGGCTATCGTGGACCGTCTTGGCTGACGAACCGCGCTGGGTTAAATGTAGCGTAAAACTCCTATTTATATGGATGATTGTGATTGTGTAGGTGGTGTTAGCGTCCCGCTGTGCGGTGTTTGCTTTGCTTGTGTTTGCCATTATGTGCCATTACCGCTGACATAGAGTGTTTATCTATACAACATACACA
>NW_004799494.1:2918-4999 GCF_000002075.1 Aplysia californica | reverse complement strand
TGTTTGTTTGTTTGTTTGTTTATTTGTTTTGGGGGGGTTGTTTGGGTTGTTTTGTTTTGTTTTGCCTCAACACATTTTATGTCCATTTAAATTAAAAAACACATTTCTGTATGGATTCTTCTTAAAGGCGCTGATGAAAGGAACGAAAAAAATGTAAATCTGCGATTCTTAAAGGCAGTCACGCTTTGGAATAATATGGTAGCCATTTTCTCACAATTTTTACTTCTGACTTCAGGCTATCCCACCTCTTTTATTTGCAAATATCTCGACTTTTATTCAAGACAGATGGGTATACGTAGTTGAGTGGTGTGTTTTTTTTAATCAAAAGCAAAAGAAAAATGTCTCTTTAGTGAACAGGTTTTTGCTTCTTTCCTGCACTAAATGACCATTAATTGTGCCAATGTGCTTCTTTTTACTCAAACTCAAATCAAACCTAAGCCTAAACCCAAACCCAAAGTCAAAGCTAAAACCAAAGCCAAAACCAAAACCAAAGCCAAACTCAAACTCTAAACTCTAAACTCTAAACTCTAAACTCTAAACTCTAAACTCTAAACTCTAAACTCTAAACTCTAAACTCTAAACTCTAAACTCGAAATTCAAAACTCAAGCTGTAAGATGATAGATAGATAGATAGATACAAACAACTCTACATGCCCAATTTATATATTATTGCCGAGCGCCTGATTCCACCGTGTCGTGACACATTTTGAATTCCCATCGTTCTGACCTGGCGTTACTACAACCCTAGCGTCATTACGGTTTTCTGTCTGGAAGCCCATTGGTTTTCACCAGGACGAGAGGGTGACAAATAGAGGAGGCTACACTGAGGTGAAATGGAGAAGGAAAGGGATACGTCTGAGTAACCATCCTGGTAATTATATCTAGGCCTTCCAATATATATAACAACTACTGTTAGGGTTCGGCTCGTTTTATTTCTTGGGTTCATGGGTTGGGTTTTTTTGTTTTTTTTTGGGTTTTTTTTTTTTATTCTTCTTCCTTCATTAAGTACAATCGTTTTGCTAGGGGGCACTAAGAGACGGTCATAATATGCCGACAAAAAGTATTGTCAGATTCTTTTGCTTATTCCGTTCCCTTTTCCACCTACTTCCTTAGTTTTTCCTGTCCTTTCTTTTCGTTCTTTTTTTCTTTTCGTTCTTCCTTTCTTTCTTTCTTTCTTTCTTTCCTTTTCTTTCTTTTTTTTCTTTCCTTCTCTCGTCCTTCCTGCATACCTTGATTCAGTCATTCTTTTAATCAATAAGTTAATCGCTCTCCACACGTGAGGGGCAAAGCGTACGCTACACTTAAATGAAATGGAGAAGGAAAAGGATATGGCTGATTAACCATCATGGTAATTATGTATGTCTAGGCCTCCAATAACTTTACTACGGGGTACGATTTGCTTCCTTTACCTATGATCGCTCTCATAGGAGACACATCAATTCATAACAAGAAAAGAAAGAGTATCAGATTTTGGTATCTTTCACAGCGTTTCATTCGATTCATGTCTTTTTCCACTTCCTCTTTTGTTTGTTTTTTGTGGGCGTTGTTTTGTTTTGTTTTTGTTTTTTATTTTTCTTACTCCCTTTCTATCGTATTTCTTTTCTAAAAATTGAAGCTGCGGTAATCAACGAGTAACACTAAATAAAGAACAACCAAGTTAAAATCCAAGTCGGTAAAAGATAATAATAAATAATGTTACAATTGTTAGCCCCAAAAGCTCTAACACCTTTCCACACAAAAATGAGACAAATTATAATGCTTTAAAACCATGGTGTTCTTTACTTAGTAAAGTACGCTATGTTTAAAACCCATTTGAACACACATCTTTTTAGATCATAAACACATTACGTACAGTCGTCATTCCTTTTCACTTTAGTGAGCGGGTGGCTGGAGGGAGCCACAAATAGATCCCACTTCTTCTTTACTTTCATTTTGTTTCTGTCTGCTGTCTGTCTTACTTTTCTTTTTCACTTAGCACTAAATGACCATTATTGTGTCGAAGTACTTCTCTTTCCTAAAACAAGTCAAATGAACTTTTAAGTAATGTTTGAGTGTGTGTGTGTGTGTGTGTGTGTGTGTGT
>NW_004799494.1:0-947 GCF_000002075.1 Aplysia californica | reverse complement strand
AGAGAGAGAGAGAGAGAGAGAGAGAGAGAGAGAGAGAGACTGCGACCTACATTACAAGGGGAGTAATCGTGAAAAATCGAGAAGGAATGATCCACTCATTATTGCGAGCGAGAAGTGATGATAGCTCTCTACAAAGGACATTTCGTCTCTTTCTTCTTTATTTTATGCGTTTGTTTGGTTTTTGGTATTTTTACGCTAGTCTCATGATTGTGTAGTGCATAGAAGGCTAAGCTGGCCAACAGTTCTTTTTTTTTATTTTTTTTTGTGGTTTGTTTGTATTTCGGAGAGGAGGTGGGAATGGGGATTGAAAAACGTGTACACTTGTGCGGTCGGTAAGTAAGTAATGATGGCAAGAGGAAAGAAATGGAACAATAAATAAAAGAATGAAAGAGTGAAAGACTATGGGTAGGAGTGCTTGTGTGGATCTTGAGTAAGAGAGCAAGAGACGGGAAAATAGTCAATAAAAATTGGGAATTTGGAACGAGAGGGATGGACAAATTTCCTGACAGG
This sequence comes from Aplysia californica, assembly GCF_000002075.1. NCBI lineage: Eukaryota > Metazoa > Mollusca > Gastropoda > Aplysiida > Aplysiidae > Aplysia > Aplysia californica. The sequence continues at coordinate 437 of NW_004799494.1, read as the reverse complement.
ATGACTGACTGGGAAAATTCGAGATTGGGTAATGATTGGAGAATTAGCAAAATGTTATTTATTTATTTATTTATTTATTTATTTATTTATTTATTTATTTATGAAATTCTTTCATTTATTCATTAATTCATTCATTAATTCATTCATTCATTCATTCAGTCATTCAGTCATTTATTCATTCACCCATTCATTCATTATTTTATTTATTCATTTATTTATTTATTCAAGATTGAAAGACATTTCTGTTTGCTACACTTTTCTTGGTTTTCTCAAGAAGACAGTAGGCACTTGCAACTCCCTCTCGTTTTCTCGTTTCACAGAACAAAGCCCCTTATCTCCACCCCTCCCTCCCAAACAAACAAATACACACACACGCACACATACACACACAGACACACACACACACACACACACACACACACACACACAAAGAGCAT
>NW_004799493.1:10686-12916 GCF_000002075.1 Aplysia californica | reverse complement strand
CAATCACCCACCAGCAGGTGTTTGGCGCTCATATGACCTTATGCAGTTGCGAGCGCCGTAAAACCCTATACTATAACTAACAGAAGGAGTAGAAGTTTTGCTATGCGCTGATCTATCGACAGAATTGGGAAGAAGAGACAGACAGTGTTGTTGTAGCTTTATCACACGCCAAGCACTTCCCACAGAACTGGGGAAAACAGACAGAAGACGTGATACTGATACCTAAACCATACGTCGATTTCCTTACAGAATTGGGGGGAAAAGACGAACAGCGTCGGTGTTTTACCAGACGCCCAACACTCCACATAAATGGGAAAACAGACAAAAGGCGGTGCAGTTTTACGATGCGCTTCTCTTTTTACAGAACTGGGGAAAAACTGACGAAAAAAAAGGTCGTCTTTATTACACACCACTCGATTTCAACGCGTAATTTGCTAGCTTTTAATTCATTTTAGAACCTTTTAAATCTGGGAAAGAGAGAAATTTACAGGTACAATGTACACGTTTTAGTAAGTGTTCTTCGGCACTTCCAACACAATAAGGTCATATTACATTATAAGTCAGTGCCAAAGATTAGATGTGCTACAAGATAGTAACACAGAAAGAGTAATAGGAAATATACGGACGACAGATGTTTGATGGAGGGGAGCACCCACCGACCAACCACACAACGTACATCATGTGTTGTGCTCCCATCTACACAATTTAGTTCAGTTTTAGCTAGAGTTTTACGGCACTTGCAACACAATAGTTCACACAAGTGCCGAAGAGTAGGCTTGAAGTGTTACAAGAGAGTAACAAACACAAAAAAGAAGGAAGGGAGATGATCAAGTTGATAGATGTTGGATGAGGAAAGAAGGAGATTTAAATCGCAGTTTCACCTGTGGTATCGGTTATATTATGTGCTCAAGAAATATTTTGTCGAAATTCAGATTCTAAATGTTGAAAAAGGCAAGAAGAAAGACATTATACATTAAGTACAAATGTCAGGATAATCCCTGCTATGAAATGTGAGGCAGCGGGGTGGAATCAGGCTCTCATCAAAATAATCAGAGTGAAGAAACTTGCATTTTTCTGCAGGTTTGTGAATTTTTTTCCAAATTTTTGTTTTTTTGGCTCAACACCTTCATGCCCATTAAATTAAAGGCACAAATAATCTAAAATTTTCAGTTACCACAGACTCTTAAGCTAAGGAATTTACTAATCTTTGCGGGCTTTTTCCTCACTAATTTTACATCTGAAAACAGGTGACCCCCACCTCCTTCTTTCGCAAATATCTCGACCTGTATTCAAGATAAATGGATATTTTTTTCATCCCAACAAAGACAAGCGAACAAACTTTAAGATGGTACCAATAACTCTACATGCCCAAAAACTGACGAGAGCCTGATTCCACCACGCTGCCTCACAAATGTATCCTGGACTTACTACATTCCAACAGCTTGCCGGCGATATTTCAATTATTTTGAATTTATTAACTCCTTCACACCACGACACGAGACCGTGTTGGCCAGTTCGTAGAATTGTGAAGCAAGCCCAGTAGGGTCAAGTATTGGTTCGAAAGTACACTTTTTTCCTTTTCGGCAGAATAATAGAGCTACGCAGAAAGAAAGAAAAATCCCCTTCACCAACGTAGCGTAATCGATCGGAATTCATGTAACCTAATTATGTTGCAGGTGCCGTAAAATTTTAATTAAAACTAAAAGCATAATCGATTGTTCCAAATATAGCAACACTCTCCCGACAATTACTACTCGACAAAACGCCACTTAGCGACTCTCAACGTCTCTCCGGATTATATCTTTAATTAATCATGATTCAAATGACTTATTATGAGGTCGTTTGTCGAAATATCACTCCGCTATCCCTTCTGTAACGACAAAAAGTACATGCACTCTTAGCACATTTTTACATAATTTCCTTCATCGAATGTGCAAGGAAAAAAACAACAAACAAACAAACAATAATGAATAAATAAAAATGTAGACAAATATAAAGGTTAGACAAATATAAAAGTTAATTAAATAAAACAAAAGACAAAAGTCAGGAAGGCATTGAAATAACAATAGAAAGGGGAGAGGGGCGGTGAACAAGTCAAATGCACAACCAGATGACAAATAAATAACGTGCATTTGCCGAAATTTCTGGTAACTACCCATTCCATTACCACAAAAAAAAGCGACCAAAGTAGGCTAAAGACGGAAATAACAGAGCTTGTTCTTTGTCTTGG
>NW_004799493.1:5026-7260 GCF_000002075.1 Aplysia californica | reverse complement strand
GGAAGGGAAGGGAAGGGAAGGGAAGGGAAGGGAAGGGAAGGGAAGGGAAGGGAAGGGGTATCAGCTCTTGATTTGCCCTCGCTTCTCGGATCATTTTATTTCTCGTCACAGTTTTACGGCACTTGCAACACAATTAGGTCATATAGGCGCCGACGATTAAAGGTGTTACAAGGGAGTAACAAACACAAAAAGAAGGAAAGGAGATAAAGGCGATAGATGTTTGATAGGAAAGAAGGAGCCAAACCACACCAGAGCACCCGCCAACCACCCACTTCTCTGATCCGTCATGGTTAGGTTGTTCGTTTTTGTGTCTAGCAGTCTGTCTGTCTGTCTGTTTGTCACTATCAGAGTGCTTTCAAAAATACTTTTTAACCTGTTCACTGCTGGGTAGACGTAAGCTCTGGCTTGTATTCTCCACTTATATTGTTTCATCTGGTTGACAAAAGTTTTAGCTGTTTTAGTTACAGCTTGTGATTTTGCTTATTCTGAAACCATTCTCTGTGTCTAAATATTCCTTGAATTAACATTTAATCTTGTAGTGTAGGTACAGATGTTGATGGAAATTTTTGAGCAGTGAAGGGGTTAAAATGGTTATTTGTACATTCACTTGGATGGCTATTCTCTATCCTTCTTTTGTTTCCCTCCATCTCCCTCCCCTCCCCCACCCCACTGCCCCTTCCGACCACAAACATACATATTTTGTTATGCCCCAATGTCAAAAAGTCGTTCGTTATCTCTTAGAGACACAAAGAAAACACACAAAAATCAGCTGACAACTTCCACATATAGAAACTCTCACAGAATAGCGAAGCATGTTATTCCCATCGACAACATTTCTGTTTTCAGTCACAACCCCAGGACACGGCACTAGTGGCCACCACTATCTCGCTATCTTCCACTCAGTTCGCATCAGAGTGGACAGGGGTTTTAAAAAATACCCACTCCTTCCTATCAGGAGGAGGCAAACCTACCCCTTACCCAATGCCCAACCCTTTCAATGGTTCTAAAAACACGCCGCGTAACGAATCTTCTGTGATTTCTTTTTGTTTGAAAACTGCTTTTTTGCTTCGTGGTTGTTGTTTTGTTGTTTCTGTTGTTGTTGTTGTTGTTTCTGTTGTTGTTGTTGAAAGACAAATGTGAGCGCATTGACACAACAACGGTCATGATAATTGTCATAGTAGGAAACAGCAAAACAGACATACCAAAAGCAACAGAACGAAAATAAAAACATAACCATATCCAGTGACACCCTCCAACCACACGATAGGGACACTATCGGAACGTAGAAACGTATTACCGCAGAAAAAGGGCACAAAAAGGACCCCCCCCCCAAGGAAAACCCCCAAAAAACCCAGGACCGAGCAACAGAATACAATAGCCAATAGCTTGGTCCTGCACACGGTCCAGCGAAATAAATCGCTGCTCCCCGCAATATGATCATCATAAAATGACGGCTGCTTCCAGTTTAGCAAATAAAAACTCTCCCTCGCAGATTACAGTTTGTAAATGCCCTCCATTCTAAATCGGGGGACTGCAACAGACAGAAGGAGAAAGTTGAAAAAGGAAAGAAGGACCCGCCGCTTCTGAAGCTCAGATCCCAATGCACACGGGAGGGAAATAATCGCGTTACCTCCCATCGTCTTGAGAAAAAAAGGGGCCTTATCTTGTAATTGGCTTACGGGCAGTTTTCCCGGTTCCAAGAGTTACGAAATAAGACGAAATAAGACGAAATAAGACGCGTCGAATTACAACAAGTCGACTTTTCTTTCTTTTCGGGTTTTTTTTTTCTTTCCTTTTTTTTTTATCTGGTTGCTTTCCATCTTCGCCTATTTTCGACGATGCCGAGCCAGTTAGAAGTTTATCTCATTACCTGACTCCAGACAGACTACGTCTTGCTCAAGCTTTTAAAAAATTTAAAGCCTCAAAGTTAAAGACTGGTTGTGACGTGTTTTGGTGGTGGTGTTTTTTTAAGCTGGTAGGACGAGCGAATGAGAATAGGAGGACAAAGTGGGTTGCGTGTGTGTGCGTAAAAAGTATTATTTTAAAAGGGAGAAGGGATTAGAGGGTTGGAGAGAAAGGGAAGGACTGACAGACAGACAGACAGACAGACAGACAGACAGACAGACAGACAGACAGACAGGCAGACAGACAGACAGACAGACAGACAGATACGTTTGTTTGTTTGTTTGTTTGAGTAAAGAGAAGCCCATTGACATAATGATAATTATTTAGAG
>NW_004799493.1:2547-3817 GCF_000002075.1 Aplysia californica | reverse complement strand
AAAAAAAAAAAAAAATTTTTTTGGGGGGGTGCGTATTCCCCTTTTCAAATAGGAACGTTTTCCTTCAAAGGGAACCTTTTCCTTCCTAGATCGAGGTATCTGGGGTTTTTTTTTCTTTTTAATTGGGTATTTGTCTTTAAGTGGGAGTCTTTTTCTCCTTTCATGTGGGAACGCAAGAACATTTTTCTCCTAAAGTGGAATCCTTTTCTCCTTTCTAATGGGACCCTTTTTTCTCCACTTTGTGAAACCTTTCCTTTTTCTTTTCGTGAGAACCATAGTCGCTGGTGTCTGATTGGGGGTCTGGCACTTCATGGTGATCACGGGTGAAAAAAGAACCCAAACTTGTTTTTCTTTCTTTCTATCTTTCTTTTTTTCTTTCTTTCTTTTTTTTGTAGGGAGGGGAGGAGAGATACCTAACAACGATGGAAGCCAAAGATCTTTCAGCGAAAACAGGCTCATTAGTTCGAAAACGACTGTTTAGCTGTAGCGTTTTAGTATAGTAAGTTTTACGCACTTGCAAGACAAATAACTCAGCTAAGAGCCCACGATTAAAAGTGTTACTACTCGAGAGTATCGATAACATACAACAGAAAAGAAGCAGGGGATATTTAAAAAATGGTGAAATGGTATGGGTTTAACGCCCCTATCAACACTATTATGTTATTTAAGGGGTGGGACCTCCTAGTTAAACGCCCGTCTCCGATAGGACCGAGCCAAGTGGGAAGTTCGTGTAAAGTGCCTTTCCCAAGGACACAACGTCGGACCGAGAGGAGGCTCGAACCCCCGAACCCGCAATCTCACGATTATGAGTCCGGTAGCCTGACCACTAGGCTACCGACGCCACATCGGGGGATATAAGGACGACATAAGCTTGATGGGAAAGAAAGAGCAAACCCCATCAGAGCACCCACCTGCCAACCACTCCTCACCCATTATAACGGCCATGAGAGGCAGGGCATCGCAAGAATGGCATGAAAGTAACACCTATCAGCGGTGTCCTGCAACCACCGAAACACATTAATATATTAGTTTAGTTTTAGCAGAGAGTTTACAGTAATACTATTACTGTAAACCCTCTCTGGTTTTAGTAAAAGTTTCATGACACTTGCAACAAAACTAGGCCATATTGCGTGCCGAAGATTAGAGGGGTTACAAAAAAGTAACACACACAAAACAGGATGAGAGATGCACACCATAAGGTATGTTTGATCGGATGAGCAAACAACAATAGAGGACCCGCCAACCACTCAATACACACACACACACACAC
>NW_004799493.1:0-1081 GCF_000002075.1 Aplysia californica | reverse complement strand
ACCACTCATAGTGTGCTCTGTGTCTACCACTCATAGTGTGCTCTGTGTCTACCACTCATAGTGTGCTCTGTGTCTACCACTCATAGTGTGCTCTGTGGCTACCACTCATAGTGTGCTCTGTGTCTACCACTACCAGTGACCGGGGTGGAGCGTTTAGGCAGGCGCTTCGTAAGAGTTTTACGCCACTTGCAACACAATAAGGTCATATAGGTGCTGAAGATTAGAGGTGTTACAAGAGAGTAACAGACACAAAAAAGGAGGCGAGATAGAGACGATAGATTTGATAAGACAGAAGGAGCAAACCACACCAGGGCACCAGCCAACCACCCACAGGTAGGAGCTTCGCCGTCATACGCAGAAGAGGTGAGTTCCAGTCCCGAGTAGGGAAAATTTATATCGAGTGTCTCCATTCTGTCTGTCTTTTTGCTGAAACGTTGCAGCCTCTCAGCCCAGGTTGAAGTTGACAGGCAGGCTGTCAAAGCTCGCCTCCTATAAATAATCCGAGTCGTGTCGATGGATGGAAAGAAGAAGGAATAAACCACACCAGAGCACCCGCCAACTGCCCACTCGACTAGTCAGAGTCATCTCATGCTAGGACTCTTTTAGTTTTAATAGAGGTTTTACGGCGCCCGCAACTGCATAAGGTCATATGACCGCCAGAAGATTAGAGGTGTTACAAAAGAGTAACAAACATAAAAAAAGAAGAATGGGAGAAAAGGACGATAGATGTTTGATAGGAAAGAAGAAGCAAACCCATAGATGTACACTATAGTCACTATAGTTTAAAAGGAGATAACTCTATGAGCAACCACACAAGAGCATCCGCCAACCACCCACATGCTAGGACTCGCTGACAAGGGAGGAAAGCTTTAGAAAACGGAAGGGGATTGGGGAGAGAGGCGTGAGGATCGGGGACAGGAGAAGGGAGAGGGATTGGGAAGGGGATTGGGAGAGGGGATTGGGAGTGGGGACCAGGATTAAGGTCTATGTAGCTTATTTATTATTTACAGGGAGATGGACGGGCGACCACCTGGCCAGTGTCGTGTCGACCCCGCTCGGCAGTTCTGGATATATCTGGCTG
>NW_004799492.1:10961-12899 GCF_000002075.1 Aplysia californica | reverse complement strand
AGATGTTGAAATTTTACATGCTTTCCTTGTTAAACTTCCAATATAAACCAGTTTCAACCATTTCACATCAATGTTTACTTTACTGTAGAGTTTTAAATCTAAAAATGGTGCTTTCTCAAAAGTGGAAAAGTGGTACCCTGATCGTTTTTCCCTTGTGGCTTTTAATTGATGCGAATGATCATTTATCAGTTTCGATACCCTACTTCTGCTATTTTTAAACTTCTCGGTTACAAAAGGAGGACGAGTTAAGGATCAAACTTTCCGCACGTAGGGGCGTGGCGTGGCGTAAGATAAGATAAGATACATCTTTATTGTCCAGATTCTGGCATATTGGTTTGGTGTTTCACCACGTGTACACACACACACACACAAACACACACACACACACACACACACACACACACACACACACACACACGCAAAAGAGCGCGCGCGCACACACATGCACACACACACGTAGGCTTACAATCACAGGCATTATATAAATGAGCAGCAATATAAACAATAATAATCGTAATCTAGATACACACTCAATGTTATTTTGATGCATGCTCTAAGGTCGTAGGTATACTTATACAAGATGGTTAGGAAGGAAGCATTTTGATAGATGATAGTAAAAATGACCTCCTATATCTTTCTTTATTACAGATCAGAAGCCTAGGTCTTTTACTTCTGACAGATGTTTTTATTTGAGGGAACAAGGGATGTTTGTTGTCTTAAAAATGGAATTAATGTTTTTAGTGCAAGCTGTTATGTACAATTCATCCAAATAGGGGAATGAAGATGTTGAAATTTTACATGCTTTCCGTATTAGTCGATTTAACTTTTCTTTATCTTGTTGTCTTGTGTTCCCAGCCTATGCTGCTATACAAAAATTGACCATACTGTGGCGAATTGAGTTGCTTCCAATATAAGACGCCATCCAACTACCAAACTACGACGCACTTTCACAGCGTCTATCTCCCGTAACATCCCTTTCGGTACCGAACCAATTCCTCCTGCGACCACGGCGCATTTTCCCCAACTACATCTCTGGAGACTTCACAAAATCGCTCAAATTGGTCCCAAACCAGAGCTCTAATTACGAGCAATTTTCTGACGTCCCTCCCCTGTTCTAGCCCAACGTCTGTTGGGAGCTTTGGTAAGACTAGATTTAGATTGGAGGGGATGGTTCAATGAACTGTAATCACGGCGAATGTAATGACCTTGGCCACTTTAGAATCTCCAGCCAAAGTTCTGTCTACCATGTTTGGCCGTTTTTGAGTTACTAAGAGTAAAACCATGAGGTCAGAAACCAAGTTACGTACTATCTGGGGGCTCTCGTGGCCTAGAGGTTAAGGTGTTAGCCTCTCATTCAAAGGTCCCGGGTTCGAATCCGGGTAGCGACCGAAAAATTTTCTTCTCTAAAATTGTCTCTTTTCACCTCCCGGGCAAAATTCAAAATGTCCTACCAACTAAAAGTATTAGGTGTGTCCCGCGCGCTCATATGACCTTATGCAGTTGCGAGCGCCGTAAAACACTTTACAAAAGAAAAGAAAAAAAAGAAACGTTCTATCTGTCTATTAAAATCATTCAATTATTTGGAGTCGTTATCACGATATTATTCAAAGACATGCAGTGTGAAAAGCTTGACTGTGTAGTACGGGGTGCCCAATAGGAATGGTATCGCCCATCAGGCTGATCGCCCCTCTCGGTCGCTTAAAAAACAAACGTGTTTGTTTTCAGTTTCAGACGATCGATTAGGGCAATTGGCCCCATCCAGCCGTAGCGGGTACCCTGTAAGACGGTATAATAGAACTGTGTAATCCAGGGTAGTGACCTTGATAGGAGGGGGTACCTGACCTACTTGAAGAAGTTTCTGGAAATAAGGCTTGGAGATGGCGTAAACCGCACCACCCTAGCATAACAAAGCTCTAACTTCTTCATATCTAGTCTCAC
>NW_004799492.1:8280-9474 GCF_000002075.1 Aplysia californica | reverse complement strand
CACACACACACACACACACACACACACACATACACACTCAAAAACACATACACATACACATAGGCTTACAATCACATTGTCATGCATGATATAAATGAGCAGCAATGAAACAATAATAATTGTCATACTAAGTATGTACGTACGTAATATATTATTGGACACTGTCAAACGCACTTTTTTCCTACTAATCAGATGGCGTCAATCTCATATATATGGGCAAGGTACAAAAAAACAAACAACCCAAAAAAAATGTTCTTGTGCTTCATGCTTCCTTTCATGAGATTTTCTCGAGAAATGAGATACCCATAACCCTTCAAGAAACCGCATAAGAAAATAAAAACTAAGTGGGTTCTCAGTTTCTCGGAATGAGCCCATCCCCGGCCCAACCACTTTTCCCTCATCAGATTCACCAATTGAAGACCCGACAACAAGACTGCGCCTAGGTCTAAAATAGCAAAATTGTCTTTTGTTTGTGTTTCAGTAAGGTTCTACGTCGCTCACAACTGCATAAAATCATAATATGAGCTTTAAGGGATGTATGTCAAGAGAGAAGTCCAAACGGGGAGTCAGGCTTACTCTGCTCACCTCTCTAGCCTGAACAGCGCAAAGTCTGCTTCTACTGTCAAGGCACCCTGGAAATAGCAGTTCACAAGAGAGTGACAGACATACAAAAGAAGTAGAGGAAAAAGGACGATAGTAAGGATGAGGAAAGAAAAAGCAGCAGTTCCCCTTATGTTGTTTCGCACAGTATGAGCATGACATTGGTAAAAGAGCCATTGCAATTTTTACAATTCCACTGTGCATAATAGAACCTGTTAATATCCCCCCCTCCTTTTCGGAATGGCCTAAAGACAACTTTCTTGGTGGAGAGGGGGGGGGCGACAGGTCTAACTTCACGTAGGCACTGTAAGCGGCAAAAGATCGGTCTTTTGTTAAAATGTAGAAATCTGAAACTAAACCGAAGCATTGATCAAGTTCAGCTCTTGAGATCGCATGTAACCATGTACATCTATGCATGCAACACGACAAGCGAGGGGCATTGTTACAGGCAATAGAATCAACAACGCACGGGCCTCTCATTCTGTGTAGAATTTTGCCGTTGTCTGGGTGTATTAAGGATAGGATAGTGTGTGTGTGTGTGTGTGTGTGTGTGTGTGTGTGTGTGTGTGTGTGTGTGTGTGTGTGTGTGTGTGA